>NW_009927855.1:299-3756 GCF_000696875.1 Nestor notabilis | reverse complement strand
CAGATCCAGACCAGTGGGTGCTGCAGTAACTGCCGGCACAGGAGTAGGTGCAGCTCTGGGAAGGGGAGTTCAGGGGTGTGTAGTGTTTTGTTCATTTTTGCATCCTGGAATACCTTACAGCAGGTCAGGGAGAGGCTGGGGGTGTGCCTTGGACACTGGGTGCTGCTCTGATCCCACAGTGCTCACAGCATCCATGAGGGCTGCTCTGACACCCTAAATCCCTGTGACCATTCCAGACCCAGGGCCCCATCTCCGAACCCCAGAAGTGGGGCAACACCATTGTGCTCTGTCACACAATGCTGGCACTGCTGTCTGCTTACAGACTGCTGCTGACCCCAGAGGTGTCTGGGTGCTTGGGTCTCCCTCACTCATCCCCCCTTCCTCTTATGGGATCCAAGCTGTTGGTGCAGGCAGGCAGTGCTTCCCACCCTGCAGGTGCCGGATGGAGACAGCCAGGGTTTGGGATGTGGCTCAGGGCTGGTGGAGGTGGGAGTGCAGAGCCCGGGTACCTTCCCCAGGGGCAGATCAGCCCCTCTCCTGCCTGGCCAGAGGAGTTTTGCTGACACCTCTTATGCAGCAGGGAATTTGGAAGCAATCAGCATCACTTCTGCTGGGAAAGGTGGAAAACCAAGGCAGCCCCGTTGCTATGGTTGCCGCAGACTGTCCTTGATGCAACACCATGTCAAGCAGCTCTGCAAGCAGATGTGCTGCAGCTGCAAAACAAAGCAATTCTCCCAGGTATGAGCATGGACACACACACTGTCCCCTCCACCCCCAGAACCTCCCCTGGGATGCTGGCTGCGCCCTTGGCTGCACGTCCCTATGCAGGACCCTCCCTGGCAACAAACCCCTGCAGTGAAAGCGGTGCTGGGGAGGGGGAAGTAGGGCAGTTCACCAAGCAATGCATGCAGGTGCTTAAAAATAACACCATCAGAAGGTTTGTCGTTCAGATAGTGTGTATGTATGTGAAGTGCTTAGTGTCTGATCCAAACACTTTAAACAAGGGGCATGCTGAATGTTGGCTGAGCATTACATCCATTTCTAAATCTTTTTTCCCTAATAAATTACAGGATGAATTTGTGGGGGTTTCTTGGCTTTGAGCAATAGGTTTTGGGCCATGTGTAGGTCCACTGGGTCCTGCTGCACCCTCAGAGGCTGAGGGCTCAGGCTCTGCCTCCTGCCACATTCCAGGGCTTGCTGCTTTTCTTTGTAGCTCTTGGCTACAAGGTTTTGAGCATCTTAACCATACGCATGACAACCCTATCAGAGGTCTGGAGCAAAGCCAGCACTGCCACTGAGAGCCAGAGGAGAAGGAGCAGCTTGCAGAACCCAGGGCCCGATCCAGAAAGGTGTTCAGGTGGGAAGCGTTGTTTCCCAGTGCTCCTCTGGGCTCTGACCTTTGTGCTCAGGACACCTGTTCTGGGATCTGTACCCCTGGGCTGCTTCTGCCCTTGTCCACACCAAGCACAGTGCCATCGACTCCTGTGGGCTGGTGAGCCTGGAGGTGCTGGCTGGGATCTGCAGGTGTCCCTGTGCTGGGAGCAAGCACCTCCCATGGACACTGTGGTGCAGCAGGAGATGCTCTCTTTGGCCACCTCGCTGTGCCCTCTCTCCCAGGCCCTGGTGGCCCTCAGGATGTGCTGAGTGGCCGGGGGGGCTCCTGCCCTGCCCGAGCCCATCTCCAGCAGCACAGGCGCGGATGAGCAGCCCTTTACCTCTGCTCTGCTCAGGGATGCGCCGATTCCTGGCTGGGGCTGGCTGCCAGCCAGACCTGCGCAGGGCCCAGGGGGCTGGTTAAGCTCATTGCTTTGCTTCAGGAAGGCGTCCGCCAGCATTTAATTCAAACTTATTGAATAATTCTCCTGGGAGCAGCTAGTTCAAGACCAACCACTACAACAGACCATCCATGAGATCAGCTGGCACGGCCCCATGGAGAGCTCCATGTCCTCCAGCACATCTTCGTGGTGGTGCCAAGGTGTGGTGAGTGCAGGACAAGGTGCCTGGCTCAGGACAGCGTTGGCTCAGCTCTAAACCTGGCTGCCTGTGTTGCCTCCAGCCCCAGGGGAGATCTTGAGATCTATTAGTATCCCTCCCACTTCCACCCCAAACCTGTTTCTGCCTTTGAGCAGTTGTCCCCCAGGCAGCAGCCCCAGAGTAGGGCTGGCTCAGCCCTCACCAGCCTCCACAGCCTGTTTCCAGCTCACTGTGATGAGATGTGATGTGCCTGTTATGGGATGCACATGCACTACACACCCTACTCTGATGGGATTCATGCCCACCATTGCAACAACCTGATGGGTGCAACATCCTGAGGCCACTTGGACAGGAGTGGGGACAAGGCAGAACCAGGCTGGAAGTGCAGGGATGAGTCCTCAGCTCCAGTAAATGGGTGGGGGGTAATGGGACCGTCCTGGGAGATGGACTTCCCTGAAGGAGGCTGCTCTCTTGGAAAGCCTTTTCACGCTGTGCTCAGCACTGAGCAGTTTTGGGGGCCCATCATATGCCACATCCTTATGGCATCCTAGGGGCTGTCCCCAAGAACAAGGCTGGGGCCATGCTGCCTTCATCCCTTGCTCCCCCTCTGCTGTGTGGCTCTAAGAGGGTAGCCCACAGTGCACCCTGTGTTATACAATTAACAACTGCTCAGAGGAAAACTAATGATCTTCATTAATGAGCAGAGCACTTGTGGGTCAGGGCCTGATGTCCTGTGCAGAGGCATGTGCAGTCATGCAGCAGGACTGAATCACTGCTCTACTCACGGTTCCCGTTAGCTGTGGGTATGTATAGCTCTGCAGCACGTACAGAAAGGCAGCTCCACACTGCCCTCCATCCATCCCTTGAACCTCAGGCTGTGAGATAGGACCTGTGACAGCTCAACCTGCTTCCCTGGGAGGTGTGGGATCAGGCAATGAGCCCCAGCCTGGAAAGCAGCATCTGTGGCTGTGATTCAGCCTAGAAGGGGCAGGAAAACCCAGGGACCTTCCTGCAGAGCGGTGGCTGTACTGCAGTGTGTGACTGGGGCACTGGACCCCCTCACCTTCTGGAGGTCCCTTATTCCACCCACATCCCCTTGTCACAGTCATCTGTTGACCGTCTGAAGCCACCACCTTGGGACTCACAGAGCTTCAGCAGGGACTCAACAAGCCGTGGCCAGAGGCACCCATGCGATTTATAGCTCTTGCTCAGGCCACGAGCAGCCTGGAGCTATTCCTGTAATAAAAGCCTGGGTTTGTTGTACAATCCTGGTTTTCCTATGCTGGATGCACAGCTGGCTTAGGGCAGAGAGGGGGTGCAATCCCACCCCACATTCCAGAGGTTGCTTGGGGGGCTCCCCAGGGGGCTGTGTGTCAAGCAGTGCCCTAATAACCCCGACATGTATTTATCTCAGGCAGAATCCCAGACTGGTTTCTGTTGGAAGGGACCTCAAAGCTCATCCAGTTCCAACCCCTACCACACG
>NW_009927855.1:0-218 GCF_000696875.1 Nestor notabilis | reverse complement strand
CCCTGTGCCAGCACCTCAGCACCCTCACAGGGAAGAGCTTCTGCCTCAGAGCTCATCTCAATCTCCCCTCTGGCAGGTTAAATCCGACTGAGACGTGCAGTGGGCTCTGCAGCTTGGCCAGGCTCGGGTTTGCCCCTGGGATAAGCAGCTGTTGCCTTGGGGTTGTGCTGCCCAGCATTTATAGCCGAATCAGTGCAAGGGGGGCACGGGGGGCGGGG
>NW_009927854.1:77390-96073 GCF_000696875.1 Nestor notabilis | reverse complement strand
CTCGGCCGCGGGCGGGTGGGAGAAAGGCGGAGAGAACGTGGGAAGCTGCGGAAAGCCGACCCAAGTGGTTCGGGAGCGATGGGGGAGCAGAGGCAGCCCAGGCACGCAGCACGGGGCCCCTGGGTGAACTCAGCCCTGCCTTGGTCTCCGGCAGCAAAAAAAGCTGAGGAAACGCTAAGCAGATTTTCTGGGGGAAGCAGCAGCGTCCTCCTCAGTTTCAGCGAAGTCCTAAACCCCTTCATGATAGTAGCTCTGCATTTCTCTCTCCTCTGGATAGGCTGTTTTTCTCTGGGCAGCCCAGGCACGCAGCACGGGGCCCCTGGGTGAACTCAGCCCTGCCTTGGTCTCCGGCAGCAAAAAAAGCTGAGGAAACGCTAAGCAGATTTTCTGGGGGAAGCAGCAGCGTCCTCCTCAGTTTCAGCGAAGTCCTAAACCCCTTCATGATAGTAGCTCTGCATTTCTCTCTCCTCTGGATAGGCTGTTTTTCTCTGACTTTGGCAGGAGGAAACATCTGCACTTGGGTACAGCCTGGAGCTTTAATAGGGTGCCATTTCTGACTCCTACTTGAGATCCATGAGAATATTCACCTGGAGATGTCCTGGGGAGAGAAACACCAGCTTGTCTTCCCGCTGTGGTACCCAGGGTGCTGGGTGCTAATGGGTTAGGCATGGAGTTGGTGGAGAGGAAGGGTGGTTGAGAAGGGAACAGGGAAGAATGTACAGCTGTCTGCTGCTGTGGACCCAGGGTGTCAAATACAAACTGGAGGGTAAAGCATGCAAGGTGTACTTGGGATGCTTTCAGAAGTTTTGATTTTATGAGTCTCCAACGAGCCTGGCTCTTGATGCTCAGTGCTGGAAAACTTACAGTCGAGGGGAGACTGAGGCTTTCTGACTGCTTGGGGCTGCACTAGAGCCGTGCAGAAGCAGGCAGTAAGTGCTAAGCACGGGGCACTTGATCCTGCTCTTCACAGGAGCACAGTTTGTTTCCTGGACAGGTCAGCAAGTTGTATGGCAGCCGTTCCTGACCCTGAGGTGTTCTTGGCCACTTTCGCTCTTGCAATTTATGTATGGTTGTTGCTTTTGGAGAGGAGTGTCTCTGGCCTGGAGCTCAGCTGGGAAGATAAAGAGAGGGGCAGAGGGGTTTCCTTGGGGCTTTCATTTGCTACTGGGAGGGGAGCTGCTGGTGTTGCTGGTGGTTTAAAAAGATGTTTTCTGTGTTGGCTGCCACCTTACTAACCACTCATTCTTGGTGTGTGGTAGCGAAGTCCAATAAAGTATACTGGCTCTGTTTCTGAACCACCAGAAAGGGTGGTTACTGTATCCTGCCAGAGGAGAGGAATGTGCTTCCTTGACCCTTGTGTTATATTCTGAATTGTTGTAATTTGGATAGTGTTTGTGGGGTTTGGTGGTTGGTGTTTTATGGGGTGGGGGCTTGTTTGGTTGTGGGTTGTTTTTTTTAATTTCAAGTAATCCAGTGTTTCAGCATGTGAGAATGGATATCTACCACATTGGGACAGGCTTGGAAACATCTGAAAATGCTAAGTATGGAAATAAGAGGAAAGCCACAGGATTTCCCAGGGTAATACAGCGCCTCTTTGAGAAACGGAAGAGAAAGCATTGAAAACAAAGGGCTCTGGAGCAACCCGGGATGTAGAAAACAGGCTGAAGATTTATGGTTCAGCTGGGACCCCTCTCTGCCTGCGGGTGAGAAGGTTGTGTGCTGAAGCCTGTGTTGGCCTTCGATACATCCCTGTCCTGACAGTCCATGCAGAAGTCGCTCTCTGTTCATCAGCTCAGGTCCCCAGGCACAATACTCCTTGTAGACCACAAGTGCGTGTGGAGTGTCCCAGGGTGCTGCTTTCAGTAGTGTCCTCAGCTTGCTGCCCTAGGAAATCTTTTTAGGACATTTTGTCTGCAGAGACAACCACGTGATGCTTTCTGTTCTCCAAAAACAAGAAGGCCATTTAGATCCTTTGTCAAGTGCTTACAATATGCTTGTCTTTCCCCCATGCCTGGCATATTTACGTGTCAGAAATGTTCATTTTAACAAGGAGATCATAAATAAAGACCACGTAAGCTGAAAGTCTGTGATTTTCAGAGGTGATCTTAATTCAAAAAGAGCTTTTCCACCAAGTTGTTCTGAGTATCAGCCCTAATAACTAATTCATGTGGACAGGAATGAAAACCTGTTTTGCTGGGCACTCTGGGGGTGCAGAGGCAAATGCAATCCTTGCCTCAGGTTTAAGAAATTTGCCAATGAGATCTTTGTGCAACAGAGCCGGACTCTTGAACACGGATCGATGCTGGGCTTTTCAGAAGTGTCCCGGTAAGCATCGTATTCTTCTGGATCCCCCTGAATGCATCATGCAAGGCAGCTGGTTCTCTCTTCTTTTAGCAGCACCTGACATTTATTTCCTGACTGGAACTGTGCTAAAGCTGCTCCTTCCTAAGTGGAGGCCAGACCAAGGGGAGAAAAGGCTCTGTAGAGCACCATTTAAGCCCACGAGAGTGGAGCAGAACCTCTCTTAAGCTCTTGTTGAGGCTGGTTAATTGTGATGATCAGCTCTCTTAGGCATCCAGAACTGGGGTATATAAGCTCTTCAGGGAAGCATTTTTTAGCGGAAGGATTTAAGTACTAGTGGCTGATACGTCTATTGGCAGGATCCCAAGAGCTGGCTGGAAGAGGCCTCTACTATGAAGGAAATGCTGAAATAGGACTTTTAATGAACTTGCATAGCAGTTCCTTAAGGGCTGAGAAGACTCTCCACAGGGAAGAAGGGAGTGGGATGTTGCTAGAAAGAAATTCTTTTGTCGTTTTAAAGTTCTGACAATAAATGAGTGAGCCTGGGTTTGCCTAGATACAGCTCAAATAACACCACATTTGAGGGGTACCAATTCGTAAACATGTTTTACCCAGACAGGGCTGGAGATGAGACAGTGTTTTCATGACTGTATCTCTGCAATGCAGTGGAAAGGACAATAGCACACTTATCTTGCTTATGGGGTTATTAGGGTATCTCTTCTCTGCTTTTGAGCTCTTAAGTGGCTTTACTAACTACTGGAAATGAAAGCAAAGGCTGAAATGCATGAATATATATATATACTGTTTGGTGGTGGCTACAGCCCAGGTTTTAGTGAAGACCACTTTCATTCTCAGTGTCCGTGGTCAGCCTTGTGTATATCATATGATTGAATGAACTCTAGGCTGCTGTGCTTTTGAAATGAGGGCTTCCACAGGGGCATTGGGTGATGTTGAAGTTGGGTGCCTAAGACAAAACCGCTAAAGTCCCTGGAGCCACTGACCCACTATAACCTGGGTTTTCAGCCGAGGGCTGTGTCTGTGGGTGGAAGCCTGGTGCAGAGCAGGCAGAGGACCAGTTCAAGGTCTCTGTGGTTATATAGCACTAAAAAGTGTCATCACTATCTTACACAAGCACATTCTTGAGGTCCTGTAGGCCAGTCCTGTTCAAGATCTGTTCCAGCCTTTATGTGATTCGCCACCTAGTTGGCTCAAGGTGCTCTGTGTTTGTAGATAGAGGGCTGGTGAGGTAAAAGTCATTAAGTTCCCAGTCTGGTTCCTGATCAGAGCAGTGGATACTTGCCTGCTGCTTGTGTGGGTCTTCACCAGTTCATGTCTTTTGGTGAGGCAGGAGCTCAGTGGGATCTCAAAGCACTGAGCCCGCCATCATGATGGACCTGTCCTTTCTGTGCCGAGGTGGCTCTGAGCAGCTCTGAACCATATTTTGGGATATCAGCCTGTCGCGTGCAGTTGCAAACAGAGGTCATGCTCTTGGGATAATTCTGGTGTGATGAGCAGGGTAATTATGCCAAAACCCTGTGGGTTTGTGCTGCTCTGAGGTAAATACGTTGCCTATACATTTGCTGGTTAAATGTAAGGTGTTGTGTGTCTATGACAGACCCCAAAAGGGGGCTCATGATAAATCTTGCTTGCAAGAATTTTGAAACACAAGGACTTATTTATTTTTAGTACAGATAACATGTCTTGAGACCCTTATTTCTGTCTTTCCTGCAATTAGTGCTGTCCCATGGTAAAACTGAGGGGAAGTCAAGCATAGATGGAAAGATGGCAGCTCAAAAGTGTAATGTCCTGCTGGAACAAACGTTTTGAGTGCTGGTATAATCTTTATCCTCTTCAAACCTCTCCAGGTTAGGGAAACCAGCTGCAGCTGGCATGCTGTTAGTTCCAGGATACACCAGGTCAGAAGCAATAGTTACAGTGGTGATTAAAGGTCAGGTTTTACTAATTAAATTTGTTAGGAGTTAGTACATTTCTGAGGCCTTCTTGTACATTTTGGGTGAGGCCATCATCCCACCACTGGGGCACTGCCAGCTAGCTTTGCCTGGGGTCTTTTATTTTTTTAATCACTCATGCAAATGAGAATTTGCCTTGAATGTTACCTGTTATCTCTATGTGTGTTACACGTGCCCTTTGCTGAACATGAGATACGTGTGTGTCGGCCATCTGATGAGTAACTCATGGGCAGCTGGCATAAAGCCTCAGCTTGCTCCTCAAGAGCAGGAGGGCCAGGAGAGGACTGTTCAGCCTGGGTGGGAGTCACTGGTACTCAGTCCCCCTGCACTGCAGCCAAAACTCTTCCTCAGCCCTGTGCTGCTGGGCTTGGAACCAGCAGTGTTTGTGTGATGAGAGGGAGCAGAAGATGGCTTTTCCTGAGCACTGTCTTTGCCCATACACGTGCTGGCCCAGAGCCAGGATGGAAACTCTGTCCTCACGAGTAGAGAGCGAGAGATGGGAGGGGCAAGAGACAGAGAGGGGCCCAGAAGCACAGAGTTAAGATAAAATCACCAACCCACGCAGAGAAAAGCCTTGAACAGATGGGCCTGGCCATACCCTGGGCTCCTCACACAGTTGGCTTCATGTGCAGTGCTGACAAGGTCTCATCTAGGAGTGTGGCTATGGGGCATGGATCATTCTGAGATGTTTGGTGGAAGATCAGAGTAAAAGGCAAAAGGAAGGAAGCTAGGTGGGTAAGTTACCTGCTGTTTGGCTCGGTATGTGATGCCTGATGGGGTGTTTGAGTTGCTATTGGTGCTGCACCACGAATAAGGTTCATGCTGCTGTATGAGGCATTGGAGGGACATTACTCTGTTTGCAAGTGTGGCATCCTATAGCTGTGGCAGGTATCATCTCTTCTGTAAAATAGTATTGCTAATGCTGATGGAGATTTGTTTCACTGGTCTTGCTTCTTCTAGCCCAAGTTCAGCAGAGAGCTCTTGATGTGGATTGGGACTAGTGAAGATAGGTTCTGCAAGTAGATGCTGGCAGTTCTATTTTCCTATGACCAGCTCCTCATTAGGCATCATGATACATGATCAGATTTGCTGGACAGTGCAGCATATGGGGTGCTGACCTTGCTTGGCAGGGCCTTGCCTTGATTGGGTATCTGTGCAGGAGACTGTGCCTTGCAGAAAACCTGGTCTCAGATAAGCAGTCAGAGAAGCTTGGCTCTGAGCTCATTTGAAAATCTGGCCCAGACACTTAAAATGTTGAGCACTGATGATGGTTAGGAGCAGCTTGAGCCAGGAAAGGTGCCACCTCACTGGGAAGTGGAGAAGGGAGTTCTGGGTGGGACCCTGCCAGGCACTGAGACTCCTGATCCTGCAGACCTCTGAGAGCAGATGGCTTCTGACCAAGTTCAGGCATGTAGGTTGCGTTTCCAGAAACTTACTGGGGACTCTGGCAATCCACCAGAGAGACTGGAGCAAGGACTTACTGCACTTTGTAACCAGAATAATTTTAAATAGCTAGATGCTCTGTGTTTTAATTAAATTTCCTTTTGGGAATAAAAGTGGTGAAGTGTTTCTGTGATCCTGCCTCACTTAAATATATTCTACAGAATATATTTATGCCCCCAGTTTGGCAAATCGGTTAAGCAGATGTATAGGTCTAAGCACATGCTTAAATCCACCCAGCAGAGCACTCTGGTTCCCAGTGCAGTACATTATTCCTTCTCAGGGAAGTTTGGACTGGACTTCTTGCAGTCTAATTGAAGGTAACAGACTTTGAGCATAGTCTTAAAATTAAACACTTACTGAGGTGTTTTCCTCATCACAAGAGGTCTCTTACACACCCAGTTGTATTCTGTAGAATCATTTTATATTAGCAATGTCCTTGAACATTGCTTTCCTCTTAATATCCTGTGAGACTTCTTGCCAAGTACTTGCTGACAAGCTGTGTTACTGTGAGCAGTTCAGGTGAGGTGCTGTCACAGCCCTGGTATTTTGCTAGCATTGTGAATAGGCATGCATATGTGAGTGATTAAATCAACCCATCAGGGTGTCATCTGGAAAGGAACAAATGCTGAGCTTGCTTTGCAGGCGGGGGGAGGATGAGATCCCCCTCCGTATTTTCTGCTGAAAGCTTTTCCCTTCTCCAGATGTGCAGCTGCTGTAGTTCTTTGCCAAAAGCCGGCCGTGACTTTCAGAGCTGGGAAACGTGCACACATCTGTTTGCAGAGGAGAGCAGCAAAGGGCCTTGGGTCTCCTGTCCTAGGGGATTATGTTCTTGTGATAGATAGCACTGACTGTCATGGAGGGTAATGGCAAATTTCACAGGGCACTGTGAGGGCACTTCACAAATATGAGTTTCCTTGCCAGTGTCAGGCAAATACCACCTTGCTCAATTAAAAAGGAAAGAGCTCCCAGAGACTTTTCAGACTATTGGAACTAGCCCCCCAGAAGATGTGTGTATTTTCCACATACAAAAATACAATGTGTTTCAGCTGCAAAGCATGCCATGAATATAGGCTTCTCATTCTCTTTTAGGTAAGAGTTGAGTCTTGGTTTATCCAGAGCTCAGGGTGGCATAGTAGCAAAGGGAAATAAGTGCCTCTTACTAAAATTGAGAAGGGTGTTTGCTCCAGTGCACGTATCACTTCAGAAATCAACATCTGGCCAATCAAAATCTGGCCAAGGCATCTTTCACAGTTTAGTAAAGTCAATCGGAGCTTTTCCATGACTTCAGGAGCTTGTGATCAGGCTGTTAGTTGAGAATCTGTTTTTCCCTGCCTTGGCATGCTAGGCTGTATGTGCAGCAATCCGTAGTCAAATTCTGCAAGAGGATTTCTTACTGAAAGGAGATGTGAATGCTCTTGAGCTTTTTCCAGATGATGTAAGAAGCCCTGATCTAGCTGGCTGCCATTTTTCTGCTTTGTCAAACTCTGAGAGAGGCCTAAGAGGTTTTCTGCTGGGAAACTAACACGTGGTGACTGGTTTTTGCATCAGATTTCTGTCTCTGTCTCCCGAGATTACTATGAATGACTCAAGGTTGAAGTTTTGCCGTGGTGTCACCTCTCGCATACAACAGTCCTGTACTTGTGTTGGTGAAGTATCCTGGCAGCTACTGCCACTTAGTCTGTGCTAAAGCTTGCCCCATTGGTATCCTCTTGTTTGCACAGTAGGAAACTTTCATTGTAGGATGATTTAGCATATACAAATTCAGTGGGAAACTTAACTTTTCACGTGTTAAATTCCAGAATTCCTCCACTAGTCAGGGAAAGACACTCTTGGGTGTGTTTCAAGGAAAAATAGGCTCGCCTCTAAAAGGCACAAATTTCATAAAATGTCAGAATTTGATGAGACAGGGTTGGGATTTTTTTTTTAACTAACTTATTCTGACATGTAATATATTGCTTGATGTCCCACTGGATTAATGTTTGCTTGCATGGGGTAAAATAATTTTTCTGATCCAAAGGAATCTGGAAGCATATCAGAAAGAGAGACTTGCCCTCGCAGGGCAGTGAAGGACTTCAGTTCTGACCAGCAATCGCTGCAGGAATAAACATCCTAGCTTTTCTGGTCTTCAGACCAAACTATTCGCATACACCAGTCCCAGTGCCTCAGGGCTGATCAGAAGTTAAAGCATTGTCCAGATGCCTCTTAAACACTTAGAAGACTGGGGTATCAACCTCCACTTAGAAAGCCTGTTCCAGGCTTTGACCACCCTCTTGGTAAAAACCCGCTTCCGAGTGTCCACTGTGAACCTTCCCTGATGCAGCTTTGAACAATTCCCATGTGTCCTGTCACTGGGTACCAGGGAGAAGAGCTCAGCACCTACCTGTCTGCTTCGCCTCCACATGAAGCTGTAGAGAGCAATGGGGTTGCCCCTCAGCCTCCTTTTCTCCAAACTAGACAAGCCCAAAGTCCTCAGCTGCTGCTGACAGGACATGCCCACCAGCCCTTTCACCAGCTTTGTTGCCCTCCTCTGGACCCATTTTTATTTCAGGTTCCTGGTAAAGTTCCACTTTTTGAAAAAAATCAACCCTGACCTTTGGATTACATGGATTTTGCTTTCTATTTTTAAGTAAAAGGCCTGGAAAGAGGTAATTGCCAGCCCATTCTTTTTTCCTGCAGGACTTCAGAAGTTCAGGCATCTCTCTGTCTCTGTTGCATGTGTAACTTTTTTCTCTTCTTTTTAAACTTGTGAACAGTATTTTGCAATAGAGGAGCGTTTGTTGTGACTTGCCATGAAACCCTTGAATGCAGAATTAAGCAGAAGGTTGTCTAATGCAACTTTCCTTCATCATTTTTTTTCACAGAGTCAGCAGAACTTGGTGATACAGTAATGGAGCACAGTGGGATATGTGTGGATGAGATCACCAGAGAAACAAAGTGGTGTCAGCTGTCATTGCTCCACTAACTTTAGCTGAGCAGTGACCTGGAAGCAAAGTTTGGGGCTTTTTGGGGCTTTGGAGGACATTTTGTGGGTTTGGTTTTTTGTGGGTTTTTTTTTTTCGTTGGTTTTTTTGGGGGTTTTTTTTTGTTGGGTTTTTTTTTTTCAGTTTTGTGGTTGAATAAAAAAAAACCCCATATAAATAACTATTTGGGGAAAGGTAACAGGGCAGCCCCATCTCTGACCTTCCCTCCTTTTTTCTTTCCCCCCAAAAAATACAGTGGGAAGGAAGGGAAGCTTAACAAAGTGATTCAGTTCCTTGTGAAGTGAAGGTTTAACAGACATTCACCACCCACCCCAATCTAGCTAAATTGTGATAGGTAATGTCATTTCACAATAAAGAACCTGACTTTCGTAAGCTTCCTTCAGATTACCTCAAACATTTTCTTGAAAGTTTCCCTCTCTGTTGTTTTTTGGGGTTGTTTTTTTGTTTTGGCATACTGAATTTAAATCAGACTTGGCAAAAATTGTTCCTGTTGATCAGAAACCATAAGTAATTCACTCATCCAGCAACACTCAAACCTGTTTGTGATCTATGCAAATTGAATTGCTGAGGCCATGCAGGTGTGTTTCAGGTATGTGAGTGCACCATGCCCAGATAAGTTAGCTTGTGGACCCTTTCTGATCAGGTAAGAGAAACAGGCACTTTCATAATATGGTTCAGAGTTTATGAGATGCCTATCTTGGGAAGAGAGAGTACTTTCAGAGCAAAAATTACCTCTTCAGAGTATTAAAGAGGCTAAAAGAGTAGCTCATATGTGGACGTCAAGAGTTAGCTGAGATAGGCTGGCCCATTGTTCCAGTTTATTTCCTGTGTAGACATTTATGTTAATGTGTAGTATCTGGGAGTATATTTGCCATATAAACTGCTTCCTCTTATCTCAGTGTACAGAAAAGTCAGTCTTGCCCAACAAATGACACGAGGTAGGACTGATTCATCATCATTTTTACCTGTCATCAAAAGTCAGATTCTTGTGAAGATAGTCTAAAGAAAAGTGATTTCTTAGTATTGTATGATAATTGTATTTACGAACTATGCATCTCTAATATTCTTATTTGCTTGGGTACGCATCTAAGCAAAGATAACTTCTTGCTTGCCTACTTCTAGACCTGAAGTTTTCCCTCTCTCTTACTTTGCAATATGAATGTAGTGAACCCACTTGGAGAAGTGGATGACAGATTTTTATTAAGTAAATGCCATCCAGTCTGAAGGTTTGAGTTATTACATGTGGAAGAGATGGGAAGAAGAATGCCTGCTTGAATGCCAAGCATTTTTCTTAGCAGTCAAGAAGTGCATCGAGTAGAGCATTATGGAAACTTTTCCTGTTCCTCTTCTAATTGAAGAAAATGTTGGGGGAATTTCCCCTTAAAGCTTGCATTTACGTTTAGTTTGCCAGTAATGTCTGTAAACATTGAGTTTCAATGAAGAAGGTCTAGTTGCTATCAAAAGATCCACTGTGTTCACCTATGGATAAGATATGTTGAAGCAACATAGTGTAGCTTCTGCCTTTGCATGAAGAAGGTGATTCTGGTGAGGAATATCTAACAGGCCAGTTCATAAGGTATCTAGTCTAGAGAACATCTGCATTTGGTAAACCCACCATCTTCTGCAGGGAGAAAAACATTTATGGACAGCCTTTTTCCTGGGCCAGACCTTTAGAGCTAAGTGTGCAATGTTGGTATTTTAGGGACAGACGGAGATGGGAACGTCACAGAGGAACCTGCATATTACTAGTTGTGTTGTACTGAGTAGGTCACCTGTCTCTTATTACTGGCCATCTACTGTGAGAGACCTCATCTCACCCTGTGGGGATACCTTTGCATTCTTTATCATTGCATGAGGACCTGTAAGACTTGTCCCCTCCAGAGAGGTTTTATGGGCTTGAGCTGAGGGGGCTCTGCTTGGGTTTCTGTAGGTGGACCTGTGCTGATGAGGAGTAGAAATGAGGTAAG
The DNA here is from genome assembly GCF_000696875.1 of Nestor notabilis. NCBI lineage: Eukaryota > Metazoa > Chordata > Aves > Psittaciformes > Psittacidae > Nestor > Nestor notabilis. The sequence continues at coordinate 85,411 of NW_009927854.1, read as the reverse complement.
CATGGAGGGTTTGGTGGGTGACATACAAGCCGCACCATAATCACTGGAGTCAAATCAATAGCTTCAGCACAGCGAGGATTTTGCCTCACACTGGACTGCAAGCGAGATGTTTATACACATTTAAGATGAAAGGGGATGATGTTTATTGAATAGGTCAGGGGACAGGGGCTTCTGCAGAGGGTTCAACTGCAGAAGACTCCTACTTTGATAGTTTGTTCTGGGCCATGTAAAATGTACCCTTGTGAAATGCATTCAGTGCTGGCTCCTTTGTAGTAATGAGTTTTTCCTGTGCACAATAAACAGTATTGGGGCCCAGTCCAGGACAACATTCAGGCATCTTGGGTGGAGTATGCCCTTGTGGTTACCCTGGAATACAAAACTTGGATGCACGTTCTCTGGGTTGGAAGCTTCTGTAAGAATAGCTCTGCTTTGGTTGTGAGCTAAAGGCTCGATGGAGGAAATTGCACATGGGTACTCTGCATCTGTGCCGTTATCAAACAGTGTGATGTATGTGAGAGAAAGTAAACAATGGAAATTAAAGACCTCTGGAGTATGCATTGCCTTTAGCACATTCCTTGGAAGACAGTAGTGAACAGTATGTGCTTGTTTGATAACTCTCCAGTTCCTAGGTTTTCTGCCATGAAAAACCCAAAGAAATCCTTCAGCAAAGAAAACCTGAATCTCCCAAATAAATGCTTGTAATATTTCTCTTTAAATTTAGTTATGAAATAACTTTAAGCTTTTTAAAAAATTGTATCCTACTCTCTCTGAAAGTGGAATGAATTTGGAAAGAAAATACTTAGTTTTTCTAACAGTGAGAATTCACAGTATTTGCCAAGGCTGCCTTACTGGTGGGTTCATGGCCTCCCTGAAGTTTCTTAGGCACTACAGAATTACTAGCAACAAAAGACCCTGGAAATGTATGAGGGGTTGCATAATTGTATGTCTTGGTTTAGCAGCCATTTTTTACTCCTTGCTTGCTGTTCAGTTGGGGAAAGGCAAAAAGTATCTGTTGGCTAGGAAGAGGCATCTAGTAATAGTATTTTGAAAGGGATTTGGGGATTTTTTTTCTTTCAGTTTTTTGTGTTGTTTTCCACAGAGAATATGAGAGAGAGAACGCTCTCTTTTACAGCAATTAATGACAGGTTATCATAGGATAATCCAGGTTGGAAGGGATTGCAAAGGGTCTCTGTTCCAGCTTCCAGCTCAGAGGGGCTCAGGTCTGAGCTCAGATCAGGTTGCTCAGGGCTTTGCGTGCTTGGGTCTTGAAAACCTTCAGCAATGGAGATGTCAGGGGTGTTCCAGAGCTGCATTATCCTCAGGGTGAAAAATTTTTCCCTTATACGAAGTCTCTATGTTGTTTCCACTTGTTCCCGTTGTCTCTCATCCAACTAAGAGACAAGCAGCCAAGGAATTTGCTTCAGGTCACACACAGTGCTACACCAATGGGTTTGTTTTTACGAGACGTAAAATATTTAAAAAGCCACAACACAATGTGGAAACTTGAGTCTTGTTTCTGAAAGGGATTGGGACACATGGGTGGCAGTCCACATCAGACACATGTAGGTGCGCAGCGTCACTGGGTCAGTCTGCCCATCTTCCGAGCTGCCGGGACGTGAGGAAACTCTTTAGACCGTGTCTGGATGAATCAGTTCTTCTGGAAGTGCCTTTTCCAGGACTGAGACCTGTTACCTCAGACATCTCCCATGTTAGCAAGTTCTGCTGGCTCTGTGGAGCTGGACCTAGCACTTGCTAAGTGGTAGAGTTTGCAAGGTACGTGTGCGCATGAAGCTGCAGACAGATGTTCTCTCAGTCTTCCCAGCAACACCCAGACATCTCCTCTTGTAATCAGTGAAAAGGGAATGCGTGCTTACAATTCTTTGAAAATGTTAGCTGCCTTTATAATGTTTGTTTAAAAAAAACCTGATCCTCAGCTGTTTTTGAGAATGGGTTTTAAAGTTGTGGAGTCTCTGCTGAAAATTTTACCTTTTTTTATTTCGCTGGTGCTTTTCTTCCAGAAAGGTGGCAGGGGAATGTGCCACCAAGACATCATGGTGTCTTGCCAGTATTTTTGCCTGACAGTAGCAGGAGAAGATCAGATCTTTTTTTCCCTCATGTCACATAATTTTCTTTTCTAGTCAGAAGCTGTACCAAAGCTCATGGGAAGAATGTATTAATGGTTATATGCAATAGACTTGCTCCTTATGCTCTGCCCTTGTCTGGTGGTTTGGGGAGCAAAGGGTCCTTCCTCAAGCTGTATTGTGCTTGGGTTGCTAAATGCTGGCTGCTTGGGAGGGCAGGGGTGGATGAGCAACACGGTGATGTAGGTTGATTTTCATGTTGCTTTCTTGTCCAGAGCCACCAGTATAAGCACAGGGGGAAAACCTTGTGTTTCCCCAGGCCATTGCCACCCTCCTGTGCTGAGCCCCTTCAGCAGTTCCTGTGCTTGGGATCACCCTGGGAGGGAGAGAGTATCAAACCTACATGTGAGAGTGAAAGGGCGGAGGAGGAAAAGCAATTTTCCCTGTGATTTTGGGGGTTTTGGTTAGGGTTTTTTCCCCACTTTTATTGGCTGTGAGTGCAGTGACCGCTGTAACCACACGGTCTGGGCTGGCTCCCTCCCCAGTGCTTCCTCTCCCTGGCAGAGCACAGAGCACGGGCTCTCAGATTTCCTCCAGCGCAGGCGGATGGCGGCTCTCAGATACATTCCTCTTAGTACAAAAGAAGAGGAAAAACTGCTCTCCACGCGGGCAGATGGCCGACTGTTTCCTGGCAGCACCCCTCCAATGTCCTTTTTCCTATTGTCCTGACAAACACATGCACGCACACACCCACAGAACTCTGCAGAGGTTTTTCTTCTCTGGAGCTGTGCAGGTTTCCTCCTCATGATGGGTAAATCTTGGGTGGTTCACATGCTGCCTGGCTCTGCTCTCTGCTGAGGAAGGTTGAGTGAGGGGATGGAGTGCTGCGCTGTGGTTGAAAGCTTTCGCTAAGGAGTGAGATCTGCAATAAGCAGGTTCTGCATTTGTGACAGCCAGGATATGTGGGAAAGTGAGGGTGGGAGGAAAGAGGAGGTTGAGCAAGGCAGGAGGAAGCGGCGTCTCCAGAGCCAAAAAAACAATCTACAGGTGACTTTTTGCTTGAGCTCAAAAGGTGATGCTTAATTGAGACAGACTGTAGCAGCAGGTCAAGGACTCAGAGCTGGTACAGGAAAGTCTCTTGGAGCATGCAGCTACCAGGGCTTTGCAGGTGGTGCCCCAAGGTTGTGGAGATGCACACTTCAGGAAGCTGTGTGCCTAATCATCATCAGGAGGGGCAAGAGTCAGCATCCTGCGGGGTGAAGGCCACTGAAGGAGAGATCTACTGAGGCTCCATTGTGATAACTTGTTTTGGAAGTGGTTGAGGTTCTTCATTTTAATGCTCTCATTTCCTTTCTGAATGTGAGACAGGTTGTCTTCCTGCCAGGAAACTCTTTGCAGACTTGCTCCTCGAAGGGACCTTTTTGGGTCCCATTTATGCTAGAGTAGCAGAGGTTATCTCACATCGAAAATTAGTTCCAGTGTGTTTCATGAGCTGAACACTATTTTAGTGGCAGGTTGCTTCCTATGCTGTCAAATATTTGTGTTTCTTATAAGCATAATAATAACCCTGATTTCTTTCCAATTATTTTTACACTAGAAGTGATTTACTGCTGTAGTAGGACTGATATATTTGTTACACAGCATTTCAATCAAAGAAGAGGCAGTATCTACACTATTATTTCTCCCAGTATCTACACTGGTAGAAATGCATATTTGATAATGTCGTTTCATCTTGGTTGGCGGCTGAAGCCAGTTCCACTGCATCTGCTAGGTATCTTGCCTCTCCATGTGGCTGATACTCCTCTGCTGGCAAATGTGTGCTCGTGTAAATCTGGTCCATATTTCTTTTGGTTTACTCCATATTGACTACAGTCGTCTTGTAGTTTCAAAGCCAAGGAAAACAGGTATGAAACGCTGGCTCCACTGATGTCATCAGCGAGCTCGTGATCGCTTCAGTAATACAGGATTCACCGCTAATGTCTTCTTCAGCCTTGACTTAAAGTAACTGAATTTTCACTTATTAGGCTGCAAAGCGTAAGTAAATACTACTCCACTTTGAAAGGGGCTGAGCAACCCCACTGTGTGCACACAAGCGCTAAGGCCAGATCGAAACCACAGGGAGATGATCTAGTATTGCCAAGAACCGTCACACAAGAGCTGTCCTGTTCCTGCTTTCACTTCCCAGGCTCTTGGTTTCTCCATCTGGAAATAGATTTTCTTTAAATCTTTTGTTCATGACTCCTCTGGAGAAAGCTTAGCCTGAAATACGTCGTTCCACTACACATTGTAATTGCACTTCATTCTAGCAGCCAGATTGGGGAATACTGAAGCTTTTCTCTTCCTTCCCACGTGAACTTTTTCTCAATATTTGTTAACTTACCTGCAGGCGTGAAGACTCATCATGTCCCTAAGCAGTAATACAAACCATACCCACCACCACAAAGAGTAACAATCTTTACCTTCTATATGTGCAGAACTTAATCTGTGCTTGCGAGCAGTGAGTTAGAAAAAAGAGCATTGCTGGTTTGTTTGAGAAGGTCGTAACATCCCACCACTAACCCTGGAAATGCGGTGTTTCCAGCTGAGGGTGTGGTTGCCTGAAGGAAACTGGAGGGACGTTGAATACCCTTTGAGTTGTTGAGGGTTTTTTCTGTTTGTTATGTGTTTAGAGGGAGGAACAAAGAAAATAAGACAATGGGAAAAGTGGGACAATCTTAGTAACAGTGGGTGCAATGAGCCCCACCTTCAACAGAAGACAATTCACTTTGTGAGACTTTGGGTTTGATTACTATCTTCGGGTCTACTTATATTTTGTTGCAGCCTGCAGTTTTCAGTGCTGAGCATTGCCTCTGGCTGAATTACTTTTGAAAGCCTTCAGCCAAAATGTTTTAGCAGTTTCAAAGAGTGAGGCTAGGGGAGAAAAATATGTTGCTTCCCCTGAGTTAGAAAGTACATCAGGCTTTTCTTTTGCTAAGACTAATCTTACGCTTTGAACCAGAAATGTTACGTGTTGTCAGGATCAGGAATTTGTCCTTTGCCACTCCTGTGTCATCTCCACCTTAACTTTTCCAAGGCTCTGTGGGAAGAAATTTTCAGCTGGCACATGGCCAGCAGAAGTTTAATTATTTTTAGTAGCTAAAATCTTCAGTAGTTACCTTGTTCCTGAATGAGCTGTCCTAGCTCCCTGTGCCAGGGAGGTGATGCTGGTGCTATTTGCTGCGGAGCTTCACCTGCAACCTTCAGCAATGGGTGGTGGAGGGAAGCAGTGGACAGCAGGTGAGAGTAGTCTCTGAAGGGTCCAACTGCTTTACTACAGAACAGGGATGGCCTAAAGAAGCAGTTGAGACCCAGGGTGACCCACTAATACTGCCCACAGCACATCCTGCTGGCTCCCTTCTGCTTGTTGCTGAAGGTTAGTTTCTTTCCAAGCACAGCCTTGTTGCAAACCCAGTCCTAACACTGCTCCTATAATAAAGCCCCAACCTGGGTGTCATCTGTGGATGGACACGTATCATCTGCAGTTCAGAGCTAAAGGCTGGCCACCTAACCAGTGGTACAGAACGCATTTATGGAATTCAGTTGGACCTCCCTGTAAATCTCTGACCAGGAACAGTGGACTAGGCTATGAGGAGTTTGTTTCTCCTGTGCCATTAATGCTCCCACTGGGACCGTAGCAGAAAAGAGGTGGAAATGGCTTTATTATTAATACCTAGAAGAGGCAAAGCCTGGACTAGTAAGGAGGGAAAAGATCATTAGTCCTAGTCAAGGTCAATGATTTGAACATAAAGATGCAGTTGTTCTGCTGCTGAAAAAATAATTGCTACGCTGTGTACACATGGGTATGCAATCAGGGAGAGGTGTGGGATCCACTCAGGATATTGACAGTGGAAATGCATGTATGGAGTCTGGTGTCTTCAACATGTAGGTGCAGCCTGTCCATGTAGGGCAAGCATTGTCTCAGATAAGCACTGTGGACATGCAGAAGCTATAACCAGGAGGAGAGAGCTGTAGTGGATCTAAAACCTGGGGAAATGTGTAAGCTCCGTAAGTTGTGCTCCTCAAATTGTTCCTCAAGTTCTGCACCAGACAGTCTGGTGTCAGGTAGCTCTGTTCTGGTGACACTAGGCCTGGGGGCAGGTAGAAAGAAAAAAACCTGGGAGCTGTATGGAAGAAGCTTTTAAGGTAGTAGATTGAGTTGAGGGGGCTTGCTGAGGCTGCAAGTGTGGAGGGGAGGCTGGCTCTCCTGGAGCACAGAGGCAGGTGAGGAAAACTGAGGAAGGGCTGAGGGCTGGGTAGATATGGGAGAGCCCTTAGTGTGAGCAGGGAGGGGAAAGTAAGAGGAGAAGGAGCCTGCAGCTAGGAGCCATCCTAGAAAGTCCTTAGGATAGAAGGAAGATATTTGGACAAGCTGTGGGTAGAGACAGACTGCCTAAGCACTGATTCGACAGGACAAATCTGGAAAGACTGGGATGCAGGGAAGTGCTGGTGGAGAGGATGGGGAGGGGCAGAGAGGGCCTGGCTGGGACAGCTGATAGTGTGAGATTAGCAGTGGGTGAGGAAACTGGGACTTGAATAATGAACTCAGTTAAACCCAGGCTGTTTGGGCAAGGGGAGACCTTGGAAGCATGGATTGTCGTTGAGTACTTGAGGAAGAATGTATGTAACAAGGACCTAGCATGCAAGAGGATAGAGGTGGGGACAGATCAGAGAAGTTTTTCGCAAGATGGGGTCAAACTTAAAAAGCCTGTCAGGCGTGACTGGGCAGGCACAGTTTGATGTGTCTCTGATCGCCTTCGATGCAGCAGAGGGGGCTTGCTCTGGAGGTGAATCTGAGTAATGTAGCAAATGAAATGGGTGTCTGCAGGGTTCCTTGCTTAATTTGGTGGGTAATGAAGAAGAAATGGCTAGGAACCTCCTCACCTTCCCTTCGCAGAGCTCACCATTGTGTTGGACAAACCCTGAAAGCAAAGTTTTTTCCAGCCGTGGCTGGAAAAATCTGATACCCTGGCTTGGGTATCAGATGTGGGGCTGTGGGCCTGGCTTCCCAGCTGCTTGTGAAGGCAGTGGGGCTTGCATTTGTAATGGTTTGAAAAATCAAGTCTTGCTTGTCCCTGTACTAAGAACAAATTGTAGTTTTGCCATAGTCTGTGCAACCCAGTTTGCCATTTATACAGTGAGCAACAAATTGCCTTGAGGGGAAGCAGTGAGGAGAAAGCAAAATATTCAGTGAATCTGTCCCAGCAATATGATGTCATCCCTTACCTTCCATGTGCCTCAGCACTTCCCAGGTTTTCCGTAACAGGCGACAAATGTCACTATCTGAGCAGAAAAATTTTTACTTCCCCCCCCTCCCCCTTTTTTATTTGCTGGTTTAGTGAGTTGAACAAGGTAGCTTGATAGCCCTTGCTAGCTCAGAAAGGGATTTACAAGCATTGGTGCTGATACAAAGGAAGAAGAAGCAAGAAGGGAGGAAAAAGTAGGCATACCCTTAGTCAGTGGCAACTATTAGATCTGATCAGACGTGTTCTTAACCAGGAGACCACATTGCTGGCACCCAAGGGAGGAGCAGGGCAGTCCCTTTAACCATAGTAATCCTTTAAATCAGGTTAGTTACACACAAGCAGGCAGTTTGTTCTGTGGGCTTAGGGGGGGAGAAGGTCAGTAGGATGAGTTATATCATAAAAATAAAGACATGTCATAACATACAACACAGCTTTTCTGCACGCAGGCTGAACGCCGACACTGCGAGTTTCTACATTCCTCGCATTGCAGCGCTGTTCTTTTGCCATGGGGTGCATGCACAAAGAAAGAGGTTGTGGTACATCAATTCCACTTGGGGTTTTTGAAAATACAGTTTGTTTTGACACATGGGATTCTCCTGACCCCCTTGTAAGCCCTGTGGTGGAAGATATGATACATCAAAGGGAAAAGTTAGGAAAG
>NW_009927854.1:65692-77359 GCF_000696875.1 Nestor notabilis | reverse complement strand
GGGGATAGGAAGCTGTGTGGGATCTGGCTTTAAAGGTACTGTAGGAGTGTATTGTTTCCCAGTCATTGGTCCTTCATGGATATGTTTACATAAGTTTATCCTGCTTTTTTTTTCTTTAATAAATGACATGGACCTGACTGTCTACAATTAGGATCCCATTAAGAGTGTGATGAACTGAACGATCCTGCTGCTAGTGTCTTCAGACTCGATGGCCCACAGGAGACTCGTGTGGCCAGGCCAGCCAGCGCATGCAAAGAGGTGACAGCTCACCTTGCCCCGAGCTAACCATGCCCATCAGAGTGATGGCCAGGTTCAGGCCACTGCTCAGAGTGTGGTCACATAGAGCAGCTCTCTCAGGACATTGTCCAGTCGGGTTTTGAGCATCTCCAAAGATAAGGCCTTCACAACCTCTCTAGGGCTCAGTTGCCCTATCGTTAAAAAAGTTTTCTCTCGTGTAAGTTGAATTGTCGTCTCACTGGATGCTGCTGATAAGCTCTGCTATCACAGAGGTGTCCTGACCACCTGGACCTTGGGGTAAACTCATCTGCAGGGCTGACTGGCAGAGGAAAGAAGCAGAATTCACGAACGTCTTCTGAGGGGAAACTGTTGTTGCTGTCAGTTAGGGAAGACTCATGGCACATGTATGGAGCTTTGGGTCAAATACCCTGAGCACATGTCTCAGAAAACCCTTGCCTTGTTGTGTTGGTGGTGTGTACCTTGAGTCAGTGACTCCCCCGCTGCAAGCACACTGTTCTGCCAGGGGAGCCTGCTTTTGGGACCTGTTGCCTTGTTTCCACATGGCTGGTGTCCTCCCTGCCCTGTGGGGCCTCATCCCTTGAGGTTGCGCTGCTGGGGACCTGGGAAAGGAAGCGTGCTCATACGCAGGTCCGGGGGTGCGTCTTGGTGCTGGGACTGTGCACGGGGGCCCACTCAGTGGCCTGTGTGTATGTGCACAAGCATGCATCCTCATGCCTGCTTCTTCCCCCAAAGGGAAACGGCTCCAAAAAGAGCAAGGGCTGGGGGAGGGAGCCTTGAAGGCTTTAACTGTTGACTTCCCCTTACTCATGATTTTCCTGTTAGTGTTTTGTCTTCTTGGCATCCTTCCTGTTCCAGTTATATGTATGTTATATATTGTTGTCTCATTGTTGCTGTGTGTATGTTGCACCTTTGTTCTGTAAAGCGCTGAAGTGGGGAGATTACTTGCAGGCTTTGTGTAGCTGCTCAAAGTTCCTCCTGAAAGTAACTGGAGAGAAAGTTTCTGTGAGCACCAAGAAGAAATGCAGCATGTCTTTTTTCTTCTTGGAGGAGAGTTTGGTGCTGTGAAGCCTTGCTGTTTGTATTCACAAGCAGTGTGGCTAGTGTCCAGTGACAGACTTGGATCTGATTTTTGTGTGAGATGCAGAATAAATAGAGCAAAGAAAATCTTGAGGTGTGGCCTCCAGCACATGGCAATGGTAATACCCATCCCCAAACCACAAGACCCTTTGAGGTATGCTTGGTTTATTCCCCACAAACTAGCAAAGCAGGGAGGCCTGGCAGGCTTGCTGCCATCACCGCCTGACCTTGTCAGAGGCAAGACTCCGCATGTGTGACCCTGAATGCTGGTCACGTACGTGTCTGATGATGTAGACCGCAGGCCATTTGGTGCTCCTCATGCTTCTGTCGTTGTTTGGTGGCTGTACCAAGTGCAGCAAACAAAGCTGGTTTCTCCTCTCTCTGAAGGAGTTTAGCTTGTGTTCCTTTGGAAGGCTTCTGTGTCTTTTGGGGGTGGGAGTGTGCCTACTGTCAGCACCTCTCTTTTATTCGCTGGTTGCTTTGGAAACATCGCGCAGTATCTGGTGCCCTGAACCAGATGTGCGTACTCCAAAAGCATTTGGATCGGAAGTGGGGAAGAGGGCAATGGGGAAGGGGGTGATGGGAGGAAAACTTAAATTAGAAGAAAGCCAAACAGCTATTGCTGGAGACGGATGATTACAGCTCATTTCAAGGCTGTTTCCTGCATGCCAATGATAGATCAGTAAACAAACGCCTCTTTGCGAACACAAAGCAGGCAGGAACTCTGTTTGGAAGAGAGAGGTCGGGATAGGTCTTGCTTCACTTGGTAGCAGGAAGCCCCTATCACATGGCCCTGGGAATTGTGAGGCCGGGTGCATGTGGGAGATACGTGGAGAGGCTTCTGCTGGGAGATTTCACATCCTTCCCAGGGTCTGGCCAACAGGTTTGAGAGCTCCCTCCCCTCCCTCTTTCCTCCCACCTCCTCCCCTGTCCTTCCTTTTCCAGTTTAATTTTGAAACTGTATCAGATGACTGCTTTGTTCCTCCAAACAATGGCAGGGATTACTGAATAAATTGCAGTGGTGAGGCTCTCCAAATGGAGCTCAGCATCTCCTTTCCCATTTTATGGCCTTTATATCTTGCTCCAGGGTGTACATGCCAGGAGTGGTGGCCCTGGGCTGGGGTTGCTGTGGGGCTGTGCTTCCCCCATGTCTTCCAGTGTTTGCATAAATATTTAGTCTTTTGGGCAGGATCAGCTAATGTGCTACAATAATCCCCTAGGTGATGCTGAGGCCAGCCTGTATACACCACTGCTCGGGGGTGAAGGCACAGCAGTCTGTTTATGTCCCAGGGATGACTTTGCTCCCCTGAGTGGCATGTGTTGTCAGCGGGTGTGTCGGTAGGTACCTGGTTGTTGTCACGTTGCAGCATCTGCCGTGTTGCTGCTTTGGAAGCTCCTGGCCCACTTGTTTATCTGCTTGGTGTCAGTGCCTTGCTTTTGGTTACTCCAGCCGCATGTGGTGGCTGGGGAGGACAAACGTCCGTCTAGTCTTGGCTCCAAGTCATGCTGATCTGCTCATCGCAGCGGTGCACCTTTCACAGGAGGCTCTTTTGAAGCACTCAGCAACTGCTTTGTGCCTCACTTCTGGCGACGGGGCAGTCCCATCCACTACAGATGAAGAAATGAGTGCACCTCTTACTTTGTATTACTTTCTTTTTGGCCTCTCCTGTGGGAAGTACATTAGGTATGTGACTGTGCTGAGCACCAGCACACGTTTGCTCATAGCCAGATATTTGTTTCGAAGGCAGTGTTTGTTAGGGGGCTGTTGGAAAAGACTGGCATTGAGTTTCCTGAGGGGAAGATTGTGTGATCTTCTCAAGACAGAGTTGCTCATCACAAGCAAACACTGGTGTGGCAGCGCAGCCATAGGGGCTGTGTGTACGCCGACTCCCGTTGTTCGGTTTCGTACTGCTAAAGGCAGTGCTGAGGAGCTCTGGCCACTGCCCCTGCTGTGCAAGGCACTACATAAGTGGTGAGTGAAGAGACCATCCCTGCGGTAGGGATGTTGTAAGCCAAGTGCTGAGCAGCCTGTGTTGCAGCTTTGCAGGAACCTGTTTTGGTGCCCATGTGAGTCACTCTTTGGCCATGGACCCGAGTGAGCGTTCAGTTTGCATTATTCTCAATCCGTACCAGTTAATGGGTGGATGAATAGATTTTGTTCCTCAGGCTGGTAAATTTTCTTGACAATGTTGTGATGCTGCTCTCTGTCTAGAATTGAAGTGGGTGTTTGTTCCAGTTACTAATGAGGAAGAGACGCCAAGGGGGTTTATTGTCTGGGGAAAAAAGAGTCCGCTAAATGGTTAGCAGTGAACTGCCTCGACTGTGTACACATTGAGTTGACCCAGAGTTCACTCCTCGCCTCAGGAACGTTGCCAGTGTGGGATAAAGGGAGGGAGAGAAAACTGAACAAACAAGACTGATCTTTTTTCTTCTTTCTTTTTTCCTCTCTTTGCTCAAAATACATGAACAGTGGAAACGAGAGATCCTTTTATCTTTACTGTTTCTGTTGTGCTGGGGTTTATTCTTCTAATGACAAGACCTACTACATTTCCCGAGGCTCTCAGATTTGTTGCCAAATGCTAGGCATGGTGGGACAGCATCTGCAGACCAGCCAAGTGTACAGATTCGAAAGCCTGCAGATATTCCAAATACTGCCTACAAGTTCACAGAATGGTTGCGGTTGGAAGGGACCTTAAAGATCATCTGGTTCCAACCCCCGTGCCATGGGAAGGGACACCTTCCACTTGAGCAGGCAGACCACCCTGGGAGGTGAGCAGAGATAGCAGAGGAGGATAACAGAGTAGTTCTTTTATTTAATGAGTAAGAGTATTGTGTGGCAATAAAAAGGACAGTCTCTCTGAGTTACATTGTCCAGCAGTACTCAAGAGAGAGGGACAGTCACTCCATGAATGCTAGAAATCAGGAGGTAAACAGAATGACTCATTTTTGTGGCTGATTTATCTTACCTCCATGCGGAGTTGTCCTCTGAAATCGGAGCAGTAGCAGCCAAACATGGCCCACCAGAGAGAAGGAAAACAGGGGCTGTGGTGCAGTATCTTTAAAGCTTAAAACGTTTTCTGTCCCCAGCTGGCGACACTCTCACACTGTTGTACAGGAGCCACTTTGGTCATGTGGCTGTAACACAGGTTGTCTTAAAATGGCTTTTGGTTTAGTCTTCTGTAAGGGGAAAAACCCTAAACCCTCCGAGATTTTGGCAACAATAAAACCTTCATGAGACATGCTCCATAATCAAGTCATGGTACAGCCGCTGATGCCAAGTCAAAGTTAATTTTTGCCCTGAAAACCTGTTGACTCCTCCCTGGGCTTCTGAGGGGTAATGCTTTCACCCCTCTTTTCATTTCACAGAAGGGGAACTGAGGCTGTCCCCAGAGAGCTGTCATGTCTTGCTTCTGCTCTTCTTGTGAATTTCAAGGAAAAATGTGCATGTGTGTGTAGAAGTAGAGGAGGATGTGAGCACGGAGCAATGCCTCTTCCTTGTGTCTGTCTGCAGGTGACCTGCTGCCCTGCTGTGTGCTGACATGATGACAGCTAGCAAGGCGGCCGATGTGAGCAGCAAGACTGAAAGCAGTGTCTGCAAGTCTGTTCAGAGGTGAGAGCTTTCCATGTTTCAGTGTGAAGGTGCTTTGCTTGTGTTTATTATCCCCAACAGAAGGAAAACCAAAGGAAGGAAACATTCTTTCTGCTCCACACTGTCCCTCTCTCCTCACACGTTAAAACACACCCCTGTCGGTCTCAGGTGGTTTCATTGCCATCTCAGGACTGTGACACTGCATTTTAGCATCCAGTCAGACTGATAATCCTCTAGACTCACAGTGCTAGAACAGGTCTGCTTGATGATCCCTGTCAGTGTTTGCCCCACCTGCAATTGAAGTCTTAACACGGGAGGCTCGGCAGACTTCTCAGACAAGCCCCACTGTCCCCAGCCATTGCAGGTTTTTCCTAGTGTCCAACCTTGGTTTCTTGTGAATGCCATGGCCTTTCCCAAGGAGTAGGGCATTGCATGCCACCTCTTAACCCAAGCATGATGTTGTCACTGAGACAGCCAGGAGTTAAGTATCTGTGAGGCTAGGGAAGAACAGTATCTGGCCTGGGTCCCATTTCTGCTCAGAAACCCATCCCAGGCTCAATTTGCACTACAACTGAGGCTGCAGTGGCTGCCAGCATTGCTTAACTCCAGGACAAAGCCCAAGGCCTGCCAGCACACAGGGTATCCACATGGATGCTCTTAAAAGAGCACTAGGTTCTGGAAGAGGCACGCTTGATACATTTAAGTTAATGGAGCAGTTTTCCAAGTTAAATCTCAGTGTTTGGATCACGGTTAAATGGGACTAATGATATGGGTTTGCATCCCAGTAACCTTGTGTTGTCCTGATACTCTCCCAAACCCAGGCAAACCCCTGTGTGATATCACACACTTGGAAATCTCTAGAGTAAATATATTGGGGTTTTTTCAGTTTGGACTCAAGCAGCAAAGATGTTCAATCATTTGCCTGGGTGCATGGGAGCCCAGGCCCATGTATAACCTGGGATGATAGGGCCATAAATATGTAATCATAAATGTGCATTCTTTGTGCATTAATAGGCATTTGGGGAACATTTGTGTGGACAAAGAGAGATCCTCTGAGCAGGCACTAGAGGAATGCCAACTGCATGATACGTTTTCTCCTCTGTTTAACAGCAGCAATTTTGCTACTGTTTGCAAATGGTCCATTTCACATTTATTTGCATTGGACCTCCTTAGTGCCCTGATGGTGTCCAAATCTCTATTGTACATCTGAACACACACACAGAAAAGTGCCGGTGAACTTCTCTCACTGGTATCAGCATGTCTAATGTACAAAAATTGCCTCTCTCACCTGCCACCTACTTCTGCCACAGAGAAAAACTTCATTTCAGGCTGTCTTAGTCGTAACAAGAGGAGAGCATTGTGTTCTGGCTAGAAAGACCTTTCCCTAAGCATCCTCTCCCATAATACCATCTCTTAAGTGCTTGGTTTGAGCATCCTCTACTGTTAACAGCTTTATGAGTAGAGCTTGTGGAATTAATGGTCTAACCGAAGGGTGAGCAGTGGTGGTGAATGTTTCTTCTGTTTTTGTCTTCGGTGTGTAGGATCAAGCTTGCAGATAAAACTGACACAGCAGCTGTGAAGGAATTAGAAAGACCTTTGTGTGGATTTTTGAGTGAGAGATATTCTGAACCTGCCTCTATCACCCTGGGTTTAACACCTGAATCTGAACCAGTTTCTTCTGTGGTGAAGAACCCACTGGGAGCCTTGGAGAACTTGATGCTGGATCCAAAGCTAGACTGCTTTCAGCAGAACATGCTTAGTCCCAAAATGATCATCAGTGACCCATCTGTGGATCTGAATGTTAAAGAAAACAGTAAAATCAGGAGACAGATAGGAGGCACTCAGAATATACAGTCACCTGGAAAAATTGGCTTGAGGAATAAGCCCTTCAGCATCAAGGACAAAATTTCAGAGTGGGAGGGGAAAAAGGAAACACAGTCTGCTCCTCGCAGAGAGGAGGAGCAAGGAGTTAGAGAGGAGCACAGGGTGCCCTCTGTAACTGAGAAGACGAGTGGGGAAGCACCGGTGACTGGAAAAGTGGAGACCAAGAGACATAAGAACTGGGAACTGGAGAGCAGAGGGGTGGGCAAAGAGAATGAGCAGAAAGCAAGAACTCAGAAAGGCACAGGGCATGCAGCAGAGCGAAAAGGGGAAGCACAGAAGGATAAGGAAATGGAATTGAGCCCTGGAAAATGCAAGGAGGTAAAAGGTGGTAAGTGGGAGATGCAGAAGGAGAATCTTTCAGTGCTTAGTCAGGTCAAGAAGCTAGAGAAGGCTTTGAAAGATGGCTCAGCAGAGCTGCAGCCACAGTTGCCTGGTACTTACTATTCCCCACAGTGCTTGCAGGAGAAGTCAGCACAAGGACACACTGCTTCCGAGGGCCACGAGAGCATATGTGGTGCTGAGCTCAACAAAAGGCTTCCTGGGTTGGACTCTGAAATCAGTGAGCCAATTTTTGGAACTCTAGAAGAAGTAAGAACTTCTCATGCAAAATCCAAGGACTGCATGGTGGAGAATGTGTACACAGAGCCAGGGGTGCCAGAGAAGAAACCCTTCATCAACCCGCTGCCAAAGCCCCGGCGGACTTTCAAACATGAAGGGGAAGAGGACTGGGTGCCAGCAGCTAGGAATAAAAGAAACTTACCCCCTCTGCCATCCATTCCTCCCCCACCTCTGCCCTCTTCTCCTCCCCCATCAGCTGTCAGCAGGAGGCTCTGGAGCGGGAAGCACAAGAACAACGCCGACCACAGGTATTTGAGCCCTGTTTCACAAAGGTGTTGGTCTTGATGGTGGAGTCCCACCTTCCCATGTCTCTCTGGGAGGGACGGATCTTTCCTGGTCACTCATAATCCCAGAGAGCCTTCCTGGCCATACCCAGCACTCAGTCATCTCTCTAAGAACATGAGTGGCCAGCACAAACAGCTTCACAGGGTATTTGTGAAGGGATAAGTAATGGCAGATTTGGGCTTTAAGGTCACTGTGTTATGTGGCCCAAGATTGAAGGGTTTGGGGTTTTGTTTTGGTGTTTTAGCAGAAAATCTATTTAATTACAAAATGACTACAGCTGGTCTGGAACGGTGTCTGGAATGATAATCTCTAGTCTCTGCCGCAGCATTTTCACTGTTCATAGTAAACCTAGGCCCCTAACTGAATCTGATGTGTATATATTCTTCTGGAGTGCTTTCTTGCCTTCTGTCCCCTCCTACGTGATTGTCACACATTTTAGGGGTGTGAAGTGTAAAATGCACATCTGTTTCTAATGCCCTCTGCATAAACTGTCACCTAAAACTTCCTGGCTTAGGTGCGGGAAGGAAATTGAAACACTCCAGGTTTGATAGTGGAGAACACTTGATTGTTTTTACCCATTCTACCATCCTGCATGCGAGTATTGCTTTCTTGTACTGCCCAAAGAGAGCTGGTTTGGGGCTCCACTATCGCTGCTGAGGGTGGGTTCTGTGTTGTAAATGGGACCTCTCATGGCCTAAAGTTCTTTGCAGGGTTGCAGGATGTGCTGCTTAATGCTTCTGTCTTCACAGTGTGCTGTTGGCACGACAACCCAGATTATCTGTGATGTCCCCAAAATGCCTTTATTTGTGTGGCTGATAAAAATAACCAGTCCCAGTGTTACTTTTTCATGCTTTATATGGGATGAGGCGGCGAAACATTCTCTTCTGCATATTTCATTTTGCCAACTGCGTGGCGTGTTGGAGCAGTGAATTACTTGTGATTTGGTTATAAATGCTGGTTAACTGTACTGCTCTCCTCTTTGCTCCTTCTCCCCTCCCACCAACGGTGCAGGAAGTCATACGAGTTTGAAGACTTGCTGCAGTCATCGTCTGAGACCGGCCGGGTGGATTGGTACGCGCAGACCAAGCTGGCCCTCACACGCACTTTATCCGAGGAGAACGTCTATGAAGACATCCTGGGTAGGAGTTTTGGGTAGGGAAGGGATTTGGCTGCTGGTGCTGAGTAACTGAGAAGACAGTTGGTTAACAGGCACTCACCGGAGGTGGTGATTAAACTATGTTTGTTATCCATATTTTACACAGAATACTGGCAAGTAATACGAAAAATAAATAGAATATTTCAAAACTCATCAGCTTCAAAGATGAATCTGAGGCATGTGGGAACAAGCTTTTCTTTTTTGCTGGCATCTCTCCTCTGTCTTTCTTTTCTCCTGTGGACTAGTTCTCACAGCTCTGGTCTGTCCATTGTGGTGAGCTTGTCACTGCTGAGATAATGTGAATAGGCTGGAAACAGCCTTAAAATCAGTTCCACAGTTCAGAAATAGGACTGTGTATAGCTCCAGGTAGCATTGAAATGAAAAACTAGGTCCCACAATCTTTGACATTGAATTTTATTTCATTCTCTAACTTGGATGGCAGATCAGTGCCATTTTAAAGATTATTTACTGTAACACTCTCCATTTGTGTGATGTTTTTTAATACTGCTTGTTAGATGGCCTTTTATGGAACACAGAAGCATTGAAAAAGCCTTAATAAGTTTTAGCAGCTGTAGGCTGGTACTGTGTAAAGGTCTTGGCTGAGTTTAGCAGAGTAGGAAGATAATAGCTGCATAGCTCTCACCATGCAGCTGTAATCCTACAAAGGTGGTCTGTGTTGCTTGGCATGGGAAGAGCTGTGCTTTCGCAGGAGCACTAGAAAGATCTCTTAAATGAATTGTGTTCCTTTGGGACCGATGGCAGACAAGGTGATGCCAGTCTGTCCTTTTCGACAGTTTTGAAGCTGTCAGCCTCGTGTTTGCTTTTTTCTTCTCTTTATTTGGGAGGCAAAGGGACAGAGAGTGCCTGAGCAGCTGCTGGTTGTTTTGTGTGGTGGGAGGTCTCAGAAACCACTGAGTAAGGGTCACCTCATCAGCTGGAATAACATGGATAGCATTACAGAGTGGCTGTATAGGCAAATCCATCCATTCAAACACAAGAGCACCCCTGTGTCCCAAGCCTGCAGGGAACTCAAATCCCAGGCTGAAATTCCTTTACCCTTTGGCTTTTAGTTGCAAAGATTAGAAGAAAACCCATTAGAAGTTATGGGTAATTGTCAGCTAATGGGGCATGTTTGTTTTCTTGCTGCACGTTTAGGCTTTGCCTGGAGTCAGTGATGTTTAGTTGGTTCCCGCAGTCCTGGTGGTGTT
The DNA here is from genome assembly GCF_000696875.1 of Nestor notabilis. Taxonomy (NCBI): domain Eukaryota; kingdom Metazoa; phylum Chordata; class Aves; order Psittaciformes; family Psittacidae; genus Nestor; species Nestor notabilis. The sequence goes on along the minus strand of NW_009927854.1, from coordinate 67,284 downwards.
ACCACGGAAGCTTGGGAAAAGGGGTGCATAGGGATAACTCAAAAAAAGCTACAGTGTTGTCTTTCACAAGACCACAGGCACGTATAGTGCACGAAACAAACAGCATGTGAAAACCACACCAGTGGAGGGGGTACTGAGACTTCAGCCACAGGACACTACTGACAGATAGTCCTGTGTGTCCATCAGGGCATGCAAGCACGCACATACATCCCATGTCCATGTGTGACTTGTGGGGGCTCAGCTGTTCTGGAAGAACCATTCCCTTTCCCAGCAGATCGTACAGATTCCCTTCATGCACCATCTTTTACCTGTTCACCACTGCTTACCTGGAATATTGAAAGTTGTACTGGGCAGATGATGACAAGGTTTATTTGTCAAAAGGAGGGGGACAGTGTTTGCTGTTCACACTGAGGCTAATTGGACATGCTGCCCATCAGTTTGAGGATGGGTAAGGCAACAAGTTTATTCTTTTTTCTCCAATCTACCCAGTATGTAACAGCTGTAAAAAAGTGTATTTTCAGTACTGAAATGTGCCACTGAAATTAGAAAGTAGAGCCACTATAAGGGACAGGAGCATGTTTGCTGAAAAAATGTTCATGTAGCCTTGCTTTGCTGGTATCACACATGCTTAGGGTATCACCAAGCCAGTGTAGAAGACAGTGTTGCAAAAAACCTTGGGTTTCTGTCCTTGTCTGAAGACTTCAGCTGCACTTCTGCCCAGCAGGGCAGGCAGTGGCAGCTCCGAGGCCTGCAGCATCACTGACCTCCAGTCTTTGTTCTCAGCCAAGCATTAGGTGACAGTAAGAGAAAGGCCATTGCTTCAGCTCCCAACTGGGATGGCATTAAATGATGACAGTGGAGAGAGAATAGTAGTGTTTGCATTTTCCAGCACTGCTGAAGAGTGAGATGTAAGAAGTTCATTATATGTAATTTTGGGTATTAAAAACTGGAATTAGTTGTGTGCTTCATCTCCACAATCGGTGGAAGGAAAGGGACACCTCTGTGTCTTGTGTTTTTGAGGGGATCCTGAGTAAGAATAAGCTGAATGGTACTTCAGAAGTGTCCCTCCCCAACCCTCATCCAGGGAGAGACCATCTTTACTTTGGATGGCCTGGGTTAGGTGAAGCAAATTCCCCCCTCTTTCTAAAGTGGAGCCTGTGAGGTTGAGGCACACATGACTGGTAGATGTGTTTGAAGGCCTGTGATAGACATCCACATTCAGAGAGTGGATTAAATCTTCCTACAGTCAGCCCAAGAGCAGTGCATCACTTCAGCCCCCATTAAACAATGACTAGAGGTCCCCTTGAACATGGGCTTTAGACAGAAGAGAGAGAACCTTTATGCTGCCCTTCAGCTCTCAGTTTCATTTGGACAATTCTAAGCAGAAGACTGGAAGGAAGGAAGGAAATAGTTACGGACTGATGTGCATGAGAACCTTACAGCTCCTCTGAAGGCAGGGAAATGAACTTGAGGACTCACTGGGTCTGTTCCATCTGTAGTATCTGTGATACGTTCCTATGGCTGCATGTGTCAGTGTCAGGGTTTGGACAGTGTCCAGTGAGCAGCTGGACTTCTAGGGCTGCGGAGAGAAT
>NW_009927854.1:55281-65661 GCF_000696875.1 Nestor notabilis | reverse complement strand
GGAATGCTTGAGAACAGGTCTTTTTGTCTGATGTGGGAGGTGGGAGAAGGCCAGCAGATCCCCAGACAGATTTTTATGGCGAACCTCAAGGATTTACTGCACTTACAATCTCTTGCTTGTGGCTTTTGCTGCAGATCCACCATCGAAAGAAAACCCTTATGAAGACATTGAGACCAACAGCCGCTGTCTGGGGAAGAAATGTGTCCTGACCTTCCCAGCATCCCCCACCTCTTCTGTACCTGGGACTCCCACTAAGGTACTTTGATTCAAATTACCATCTCTTCTACTTCAGAAGGTTTTTGAGTGAAATCCAGGTCCTGTATGGAAAAAGTAGGGATTTGTCAATAACTTTCATCAAGTCAGAATTTTTCCTTTTTTGTCTTTTACCACAGAGTACAGTGTGGTAAGAGGGGATTTACTGCCCTTTAGCAAGGTATAAAACCAGCATTCCATTATACAAATGCTTTGTTGACTTTCACTTTTTTTCACTCCAGGGCTACCTTTCCCTGGCAGGAGGGAAGACCTTCTGCTGACATAGTGCAAGAAAGGTCTTCCTCCCCTCAAAGAAGGTGTTTAAGTGCTTGGGTAATCAAGCCCTGCAGTGGTCTTGGTGCAGGGTCAGTGGGCAGTACACAGTCTGCCCAATGCCCAGATGAATCTGCAGCCACCTCCCTTAGGATGCTTCTTTTGCTCTCTCCTTCATGCGACTGGTTGCTGGTAAGTAATGCAATGCCAGACCCCTCTTAGGGGGCCAGTACTAAAAGGGTGTCCTCACCAGCAGCACAGCTCACAGCCTGGTACAGTTTTGCTCCTTGGTCGTGAAACCAAAAGAAGAGGTATAACACTGGTCTGTGCTTCTTACTCAGAGCTCAGGGCTCACCAAAGGCAGCCCTGCTCTCAGCCTCCTGAGATGTTTGGTTTGGTTCCTGTTGTCTGTTTAGATAGTTGAAGCCTGAAACAGCAGGGACAGTGTGACAGCAGAAGTCATCTTGGTAACAACTGGGTTCAGAGTGGATAGCAGATCTAAACACGTTTTTCTGACCAGAGCGTTTTCCCATGCTCTCCAAGTTACAGCTATTATTAGAGCTGTTACCCAACATTTTCAGAAGTTTGACATGTAGCATTTCTTGATGTGTTGCTGTTTTGCAACCAGCTTAATCAGAAGCTGAGGATTCGTAGGGCAATTCAACATTTAAAAAGTAAAATTGTTCTGCAGTTCTCAATCCATTCTCCTTGTTGCTAGTTAGTTCTAGAGCAGCAAGGGTCTATATATGAATGTTGGAATGAAGTTGATTTCCATCAGAGAGCTTTGCAATCACCTGTGCACCCTGATTTCCCACCTCTGCTATCAAAAGAGGGTTGGAGTGTTACACAGGAATACCTTTCATCATAGATAGGTTCCCAGCATAAGACACTTGGCAAAGAGCTGCACGGGAGTAATTATATTACACTACAGTGCTTCGACATTTAAAAGCTGTGATCTGCATCAGTCAGAAAAGAAGTGCTGCAGCTCTCTTGGGTTTGCAACTGCAGTATGAATCAGAGCCTACCCAAGCCAGAGACTGATGGTGAATGGGTCTGGGCAGACTTTCAGTAGTAGCTTGTATAACTAGTGCAGGATGAGATTCTTCATTGCAAAGTCTCATTTTAATGCGTAACTTCTCTGCGGGTGGTAGGCATTTTTGTGAGTTGAGCATCTTCTGCCAAACAATCCAGAGACACCTGAGTGAGTGAATTGGTCTAGCTAATAACTCTGCCGAGTGTGTCTGTTGATAGAGGCAGACCATTATGCTGCCTCAGCTACAGTGCTGCTGTGACTTGTTCAGAATTAGCTTGCATACCTCTCTCCCACACTGCTTCATGCCAGGGAGATACATCCTCTGGGAGTGCAGGCACAGTGCTCACAAAAGGTGGGACTTCATCTTGTCACAACTGCTGGGAAATTCTGTAGGAGAAGACAAAAAGAGCTCTTATTGAGCATATTTCTGGTGAGAAGTGGTTTGTCCCTCTTTATCTGGAGCTGAGCTTTCTGTTTCTCTGATGTTGTTTTTGGTTAGGGACTTCAAGAACTTTGCTTACTTAAAGATCTACTGTTGTGCTCTCACTGAACTTGCTGGTGAGCTAAGGGGGAAACCAGTCTCCATAATTGCCTATCATGGCATTTCTTGTACCCTCCTCTGAAACAGTTAATTTTGGCTACTGTCGAAGAGGGCCATACTGACAGTGCTTTCTGCCTGGTCTCACTGCTTCTCTTTTCTCCCTGGCTAGCTGCTCCTTATCCTAAATGCTTGTGGTTGCTGGTTGGTTAGTCTTGTCCTGTTTACAGTCCCAGCCTCTGGATTACACAAGTCTTGGGAGATTTTTTTTTCACGCTGGAGCAAGGCTTCTTGGCCAACCCCCGAGACTGTGTTCTGGTCTGGAATGAATTTGGGATGGTTAAATTGCTGGTCAAGCTAGTCCTGGTCTAGCATGGTGGCTGGGTGAGTTCCTTGTGTGTGCAGAAATCCACGAGCATTCTCAGGGCTGTTTTGCCAGCTGGGTGCTGCGGCTGCCTCACCACGACAGTGTTAGCAATGAAGCAAAGGCATGTGAGGTACTTCATTCATTCATTCCTTCTCCTTCATTTCCAGTTGCTTTCCAAGCCCATTTTTTTCCGACAAAACTCAGAGCGGAGGAGTTTCAAGCTGCCAGACATACGGAAACTGAGCCGTGATGGAACTGGGTCACCATCCAAAATCAGCCCTCCGTCGACCCCCAGCAGTCCAGATGACACTGTCTTCTCCTTGGGAGACCCTCAGAATGGCAAGAGGAGAAGGAAGATTCCCAAGGTAAATCTAGGACTTTCTCTCTTGGATTTTTCCAAATAGCAATTCAAGTGTGAGATGTTTTCCTTAGTTTCCAATGTGGCATCCCTGCAACATAGCTGTTGTCCTGGCAGTTGACTTGACTTGTGTTTAACCCTCTTCCTGCCTGAAGGAGGAGGCTCACTAACGTCTCTGCATGTTTTGAAGAAGTTATTTTTCTCTCTCCTGACAATCATGATTGTCAGGAAAGAGAAAATAATAACAAGAAAAAAGCATTTTAATTTTTGTATAAAAGTTGAAGTTTATCAGAGGGGGGTGAAAAGCAATTAGTATTTTTGCAAAAGATGTACCCCATCATATTTCTTTCTTTGCTTGATGCATGGGAGAGTCAGAAGTTGGCTTTGTGTTGTTCTCTCCTGGCAATCTGTTCTTTGCTAGGCCTCATTCATGCATTGGCTGTTCCTAAGTCAAGGTAGGGTGTGATTGGAAGGGAACAATGAAAATACTCATATTTGAGTGACAAAAAGAGTTCTGTGTAGTTAGGAGGGCTCTTTGGAGCAACATTTCCTACTTCATATTTGGATACAGCATGACTCCGTTTCAGTTTTATTTTCTTTCAGATCTAGCAGGAAGTGTGTTCAGTCCAAATGAGGTTTGGGACTAGTCTGTCTATTGAATGTTTCAAAAACACACTTATAAAAACACAGTTGCTTATCCCAGGCTTTGCAGGACAAGCAGAAGCTACCAGGGACTGTCCGTGGTGATTTTTTTCTGAACCCACAGTTTTCATCCGGGGGCAAAGGGATGTGTTTGTGTATCATCTTTGTTTCCTGGTTGCCAGATCTGTCTTCGTGTTTCCATATCTGATTATTGAATGCCCTCTCTCTGTTCCTCTCTTCAGGAATGAGCCAAAGACTACAAACGTCTAGGGTTTTCTTTCCCGGTATGCCTACACATCTGTGTGTGTGCTTGAGCTCTGTCAGTGTGGTCACACATGCTATTGTGTCAACTGAAGGGAAGATCACAAGTATATATATTTACCAGGCATTGCCACTGAGCAATCTTGCAGAGCAAGCTCAGAACTGAGATTTACTGTGTCAGTGGCAAGATCAACCTGAGACTTGAGCTGGGTGGCTGGGTGGCGGCTGTACTTTCACAGCAGAGCATCCTGCCTGGATTCAGAATTCCCTGACCAAGTGTGTGGTGGGCCTGTCTTACCTTGAGCTGTCAGGACACATGTGCAGGGATCCCAGAATTTCTGGAATAAATTGAATGCTGTGGCCATGTCCTGCTGCTCCTGCCTGAGACCTTGACAAGGAGGCAGCTCTGCTTAAGGAGGCAGCTCTGCTTGAGGAGACTTGGCGAAGCCTGGCATGGTCCTCCTGCAGTTCCTCTCCCATTCAGGGATGGATAAGGAGACCAGAGGCACTGAATGAGCCACTAAGCCCAGCTATGCCCGATGCTGAAATGTCCTGTCTCTTGGTCAGCTGGGAGGCCAGGGATTAAAGGATTTGCAAAGAAAAACGCTACTATAAAGTAATTCATCATTATTGGCTCCCACCCATCTCAATTTCTTCATCGTTCTTTGTACAGTGTGTTTCCCCCATGCTTGGTATGGAGGCTTTTCCAGCACATCTCACAGCGGATGTTAAAGGCATAAAGACATTAAAGTTTGCTGTCATCCTCCAGCCAGTTCTGCTTTCAAACTTGTGGACCAGGGCAGGTTCTCAAGTGAAGAGTTTCAGTAAGGCCAGGATTGGGAAACAGCACTTTGCATGAAGTTCTAACTTTCTTTCTTGCCTGGGGAGAAAAATAACCTTGTTTGTTTGCATGTTTGCTGAGCAGCTCGTGTTGAAAATCAATGCCATTTATGAGGCACGAAGGGGAAAGAAACGTGTGAAGAGACTGTCGCAGTCTACAGAGAGCAGTTCAGGGAAAGGTAAAGGAACTTTAAATTATCATACATCTGAGACTTTTTGAGGACTTGTCTTAGAGTTTAGGCTGGTTTAGTGATTTATGTGATATTTTTTAGCAGTCCAGAGCAAGACTGAGTTGAGGCTTCCACCCTTTCTTTTGGGAAGATAAAGGCTGTTCCTCTGCCCAAAATGCTTTCATTAAAGTGGAACTTTTTTGGTTTTTTTGCTTAATTTTCATTCCATGGGTTTACACGATAACCTTACAGGTCACACCAAAAATGTCCCCCCGTTTTTGATGTCTATTTCTGGAGCAGGCTGGAAGCTTTGGAGTTTTTTGTGTCCAAAACGTCTGATTTGTTGAGATCAAAATACTTTGTGGGAATGTGTCACTTTAGTGAACTGTCCAATGGAAGATGGTAAATTTTGCAACAGGCTTGGCTCCTTCAGCATTCCAGTAAACAAATAGCCTCCACTGGAAATCAGGGTTTCCAGATTTGACTCTAGGACCATCTCCATCATAGCAAGATTAAGACTTTCAGCCTCCCACTGTCAGTTAACAGCTTGCCAGAAGCATTCAGGTACTTCAGGGCAATTACTTTTAAACATCTCATCTCTGTAAAACTTTAAATTACGTCTTCCCAACATGGTGCTTTTTCCAAAGCACTGATTTCCAGCGAAAGCTGTCCACTAATTGTTTCCCACAATTACTTGTTACTGTTTATCCTATTTTATATAAGATATACATCCACAGGGTGAATGAGTGTGTTTATATGAACCTTCAGGGGGAGCATCCCAGACTTGTCTCAACTTCATTTTATACCCTTCTCTGAAGCATCTAAGGCATCATTGACAGAAACAGGCTACTGGACCATATAGACTTTGAGCCTGATTTGGTCTGGCAATTGTTTTTTTGTTTGTTTTCTTGTTTTTATCCCTTGTCCTGCAAACTACTGCATATTAATCAGTATTTTGCCTTGGTGTTGTGCTTATTTAGACTTGGATAAAATACTGCTCTGTCATTTTATTCTTTATGCAACTCTTCTGGCTGTGTAAAATTGATTTGGGTGGGGTTGTTGTTGTTGTTATTATTATTGGTATTGTTGTTGTTGTTATTATTATTATTCCCTGAGTGAATGGGAATAATTGGTAAGGTTGGTAAGCTAAGCACCTGTGGGTATCTGCCTTTGAAAAGAACAAGGCACTTGGGATCTGTACTGTTTTCCCTCTGAAGTTGCCAGGTCTCATTTTCTCATGCCAGTGATAAGAAATGCACAGTTATAAATAAGCTTTACTTAATTCATCCTCCGCTTTCTTTTTTTCCTAGTTACAGATGAAAACAGTGAATCGGACAGTGATACTGAAGAGAAGTTGAAAGGTAAGCAAATGTGTAAAGAGAGCAAATGGCTTCTGTTTTCTGCTTTTGGAGAAGGAGTTTGTTTCCAGTCAGAACACAGTGAGAAAACAAAGGTCTCAATACTGCAGAAGAAAATCCATGGGCAGACTCTAGGACTCCAAACCAAACACTGGTTCCAATTCCCATCAAAGTTCTTTGCACTGATTTGCCTAGGAGATGGCTTGGACTTTGTGGAAACACAGTGAGGTTTTTCTAAGTACACAGTCAGAAATGTGTGACCAGGCTGACAGAAGCAGTATTGCATGGGATAGGGTGTTCAGAAACCCCACTACACATTTTCTAAGGGAGATAACCCACCAGCCAGACTAGCTAGCTGGGAAAACAGAATTGCACTGTATGCTTTATTGGTAGTTAAACTCGTCTTCACTGGCTGAGTTGGGATAAAGCACTACATTGCTTGCTTCACTCCAGTAGAGCTGTACGGTATACTTGTCTCCTTAATAATACTCTTCTGAAACCTTCTTGTACTGGTAATTAGCCCTGTAATATGCTGGTGGCATTACAGTCTTTCAGGAGTTTATGTGGCATATTCGAAGTCCTGGCAGAGTTATCATGCAAGATGAAAAGTCGCTCAGATTCCAAAGTTTCCTGACTCACATGCACACCTGAGCTGGGTAGCAGCTCAGTGCTCAAGCTGAAAACACAGGCATAAGCAGCAGCTGGACTCAGTGTCAGTTACACTGCATTGTGCTTAGAAGTGCTCATCCTTACCCTTTTGCAGGTTTTTAGAACAGAAACCTCAGACTGAGTTCCCTCTTGTGAGCACAGGTTCCCACACAAGAACTACTCTATGCTCTTTCTCTCCTCTGCATTGGGAAATCTTTTATCTTTACTGCTGTGTCAGCAAGATCAAGCTGAAAATTGCTGCCACTGCCTATGTTTTGACAGGTTCTCCAGCTAGCCTGGAGACAGGGAGAGAGAATTTGCACCCAGGTTGATCAGAAATTACATTCACAGCTGTCTTGAAACACAATGTGAAACACAGTCCGTGTTCAGGTATAGCTGAGAAAGACAACGTAAATGTGTCCAGGAAGACTCAAACTCTTGTCTGTTACTGGTTGCCCTAGTGAGTCACGTGCATCATCCCATGTTTCTCTGTAACATCTGTATAACTGCAGCTAGGGACTGCCTATAGAGGAGAACCCATGATGACCGTGTGAACTCACCTCCAATCCACCACCATGTGACTCTGAACAATATCTAGATCTATCTGAGCGACTGTGCAAGTCTACATAAGCATGAGCAGGAGCTCTGGCACTTGCTGTGTGCTCTAGCTGCACCTGTATTTTGCTTTATGCCTTGTTGAACTGTTGACTTCCCTATTTTTAAATAAGCAAGTGAGATGATTGAGCAAGTCTCTTTTATCTGGGACTTTCAGGTTTGTATGTTTTACTTAACAGACTAAACACACCAGCCAGTTACCTCTGCTTAGCAAGTCACTGTACATCATCTGAGACACAGTAAATCATCAAACAGCAATCATCGGACTGCATGTCAGAGCCATAAGTGTTGACCCTTGGGAAGGAAAAATGTTCAAAGACAAACTCTGCCATGATGACAGCAGTAAAATCCCGTATCTTTAGTGGGTTGCACAGAATATAAACAACGCAAGGCTTGAACGAGCTTTTCAGAAGCACTCAGCATTGCTTTGACATTGCTCCTTTTGAAGTCCCTGGTAAAATAGAAACCACTTCTGAAAACTTTTGAATTACAGCCTTAGAGCAAATAGATGATGAGAGAAAGGAGTCTAAGCCATTTTTCCAGAGCTTTAACTATCCAAGGATTGTTACACTCTCTGATTTAAGAGGCACCTCAAGATTGCTTTAAATTACATTGTCTGGAATAGTCCAGAAGCAGCACAGCTTTACTAGACAAAAGGTCAAGTGTCTGTTCTAAAGTATATACCATCTTTCAGGAAGCCCAGGCTCCCAAGCAGACATCTTAAGTATTTGGAGTTCCTGCAGTATCCTGGTGGTTGTTGTTTGTGTCAGAAAGTTGCACTGCCACCCGCGTTCACGGGAAGCACAGATGTGAGAATGTGCTGTAGTCTCTGCTTGTGGTTAATTCTTTCTTTTGTAGTAGGGGTAAGGGAGGCATCATGGAGATTTAATTTGGGATGCGACTGTAAAATAAAGCAGGGGGGTGGTCTTACGGAATTTCATCTGGTCTCCTCTCAGCAGGCAGCTTTTCATTACTTTCCATGCTGGAATGTTTATTGTCCCACAGCTCATGTGTGTTGCAGTTACAGCTTGCTTGGCAGATTTTCTTGTTTTCCTATTGTCTTGGGTGAACTTGTAGAAACATGGTCCTGAGAGATTAGGTTTAGGCACAGGAAGGACTGGCACAAGACAGCTTTTCTCATTTGCACCTCTTTTCACATTTCTTTGTTGTTGGCCTACAGCCCAGCCTGTGTTAGTGAAGCTGGGAGTCCCCAGCATTGCTTAGCTGGTGGAACTGTAGCCTGACCCAAGTGCTGGTTTTGTAAAACTGTGGGGATTGATCACCTTTGTTCAGAGGAGTCTATAAGTAGCAATCACCTCACTGTGCTGGCTTTGAAAGATACAGGTATGAATGCCCAGACATTATCTCTTACACCATGTCCCATATGGATCTCAGTTTGGATTGTCTTCAGCTGTAAAAGCTACCCATGAAATCCATCTGCTGCCAAAACTCTTCAGGACTATGGCACTCGCAAGATAATGTCCCATACCTGTAGATATTTATGGTGCAGCTTCCGAATGGTTCCCACCTCTTACTCAGTCACTGACAAAGTAAATACAGTGAGGTGGTGTCAAGGTTATCTGTAAGTCTCTGCAAAGCACTGTGGTGCTCTCTGCAAAGAGCTAGACGGAGTCACAGTCTCTAATCTTTTTCTCGGCAGCTCACAGCCAGCGCCTGGTGCATGTGAAATCTCGCCTGAAGCAAACCCCGCGGTACCAAACCTTGGAACGGGACTTGATCGAGTATCAGGAGAGGCAGCTGTTTGAGTACTTCGTTGTGGTGTCGCTGCACAAGAAGCAGGCTGGGGCTGCCTATGTCCCTGAGGTTACCCAGCAGTTCCCGTTGAAGGTGGGGTGCCTGTCAGGAAGGTCTGGCTGACGTGTCTCATCGTGTGGTGCAGTCGCACAGCTGGAGAAGCCGCAGCTTCTCTGCTGGCTGCATGTGGTACCAGTAACCCCTCTGCTGTGGCAGTGTTCAGTGGGACTGAAGATAGAGGGGCTGCAGTCACCCCCTGAGAACTGTCATGGTATTCCTCACTGTTGAAGGAGCAGCTGATTTAGATCTCTTGCTGCCCTTGGCTATGACTTCATGTAGCTATTCCCTTTTTCCTTTTCCCCCCTTTTCTCTGTAAAGAAAACTGACACTTGGGAGAAGACACATGTTCTTAAAGGGAAGGCACAGCTTTCACCAATAGTCTAGCTCAAAACAGGGAATGAGGAATGGGAGAAACACAGAGCCAGTGTGACAGAGAGTTTGTAAATGGGATGTAACCAGAGCTCCCCTCTGACTTCAGTTCTCTTGCAGCTTGCTGGAAGATGCGTCCCAAATTAGGGGCACAATATAGCAGGGGCAGGTGCTGCAGATGCAGGTCTTGGTGGAATTGGAGGCACAGAGTTACTTTAAGATATCTAAAGATTAGGTGAGCCAGAATCACAGAAATTTTAATATCTTCCAGGCAGAAGCTTAGCCTCTGTCATCACCTCTTCATTTGTCACAGGAAAAATATTTGAAGTCATTCCATCTCCACATGACTAATTGGAAACATTCCTTCTCTCTGTTCTGTTAGCTCGAGCGCTCGTTCAAATTCATGCGCGAGGCAGAAGATCAGTTGAAAGCTATTCCCCAGTTTTGCTTCCCTGATGCAAAGGACTGGGCCCCCATCCATCAGTTTGCCAGGTAAGTACCATTCTTTGTTTCCTGATTTGTGAGAAACAGATTTATATATCAAGCTAATTAAATGTGAGAGCTGCTAATGTAGAAAATTGGGCAGATCCCTGACAAGGGGGTGTGTTGGAAATGCAAAAATATCGTGGGTTTATTTGGATTCTATGTCAGAGACTGTTTCTCTTTTTGCAGTGAGACGTTCTCATTTGTCCTGACGGGGGAAGATGGAAGCAGGCGATTTGGATACTGTAGGAGGCTGCTGGTAATTATCCCTGGAGGTTTTTTTTCTTTTCCTAGATATGCAGCCTTCTGTGGGGTTGGTGTTACTGGCACCCATTCTGGAAAGTGGAAAGCTGCTGCT
>NW_009927854.1:42732-55250 GCF_000696875.1 Nestor notabilis | reverse complement strand
GGAAATGAACAGCGGCAGCAGAACAGCTTTGCTCTCTTCTGCTTTGCTCAGTGCCAGAGTCCCTCTCCAAGCCTGTCCTCCACCCCACGCACAGTTCTTTTACCTTTTACTTACACCAGCGCTTAATGTTTTGAGCATGGACTGTTGTTTCACCACTAACCTGTCTCTCTTAGGTTTAGAGAGCTAGTAAATAGTTGTCTAAACCCGTGCTGGTCCTGTAGGCTCAGAGTTGTGTCTGTAGAGCAGTCTGCCCTGCCTTAATCATTTGACACAGGCAGATTGGATTACACTGTAGATGTGCCCATTTCTCCCCACTGTTTCTAGCATACCGGGTTTAAGCCAGACTTAAGGTATTGTCAGCAGCAGCATGCTGTCAAATGTCTGCCAGTTTCTGAGCCAGCCACTGAGCTGCAGAACTGAGACCAGTCCCTCTGTCTTTGCAGTAACTGACATTTTCTTGGTATTTTGTGTGTGTGTTTGCATTTGTCTTGAAAGCCCAGTGGGAAAGGGAAGCGTTTACCAGAAGTTTACTGCATTGTGAGTCGCCTTGGATGCTTCAATCTCTTCTCTAAGGTGAGGGGGGAGAAAGAGGGAGTTGTGCTGTAGGCTAAGAGGGACCCAAAAATTAAGTCAAAACCAGAAGAGTGGGGATCAGGGGAGCTGATGCTGAAGAAAGGTCCTGAAATGGTGTAGGCAAGGCAACCACATGCTAATTCCAGAACCTAGCTCTGGACAGTTCTAGTCCAAAACAGTTAAAAGAAAAACTAGATTGTCAGCTGTTGCCTTCTTCCTTCAGCAGAACTACCAGAACACCAGCACTGAGAGATTAAAAGGTTGAGTCCTGACTCTGAGTGTGGTGAGGAGTTTGCAAATTGTAAACTTTCCAGTGACCTCATTGAAGCTGGGTTTCTCTTGCTGAAGGAAATTAAGGGTCTTCAATTGCACCTTTTTCCTTCTTTCGTATGACTCAAGGCTCCATGTTGATGCTGGGTTAAGAAGAGACCACAGATGCTAGTGCATTCCTGGTGTTCTCTCCCTCCTCCCAGTTTACATGTTTTTGTCTTCATGCCTTTATTTCAGATCTTGGATGAGGTTGAGAAGAGACGGGGCATTTCCCCAGCCTTGGTGCAGCCTCTCATGAGGAGTGTCATGGAGGCACCTTTTCCAGCTTTGGGCCGGACGATTACAGTCAAGAACTTCTTGCCAGGCTCAGGAACAGAGGTAAAGACACCACCCTAGAAAGAAGGAGACTTCGGCCAGCAAATGGTGACTAGAAGTTGTGACTGTGACATAGCACTGGGCATCTTCAGGACAGATTGCCTGGCAACTGTGTGGGGAAGCTAGGGGTTAAAATAGGGGACCAGGGGTGGTGGCATGGATGCTTCAGTGACCTCAGAATCAAAAGGGAAATCATATGGTAAAAGAGAATGTAAGGACACAGCCATGCTGGCAGAATGAAACAGGGCACTGGCTTGAGGCCAAGTGACACGGACTGGCAGGCCTCATGCTGCCCAGCACATGACTTTGGACCTGCTCAAGGCCCCCCACACTTAACTTCCTGAAGACAGTGTTCCTAGCATATGTTTCAGCATCCTTAATACAGAGCCACTGTTTGTGTGGGACAGGGCAGGGGGTTCTGGTCAAAAAATAACTGAAATCACACAAGGGCAACGTTGCAGCCTTTCGAAACAGCGTTTTCACAGCAGGGAGGCGGGGGTACGTGTTGCATCTCACACAGCGTGGTGTGAGGAAACTGAGGGGTTTAGGAGTGCAGAACTTTTCAGCATAGCATTGAAGGACTGTGGAAGAGAGGAGGGAACCAAATTGAACATGGTCTTGGCCATACTTTCTGTTGAGCATGCCTTAAACATGAGAGAGGGGAAAGTGAGTTGATAGAGGTTGTGAGGGCTTTCAACATAGCACTGCATGACTGCGTTCTCCTCAGCTGATCTGAAAACACTCCAAACTAAATTAAATTACAGCACATGCATTGTTGGTTAAAAATCTATAGAATCCCAATGGTGTACCATCAGGCTGTGAGAATGTTTTGGCTGGTTTGTTTCTAGGATCATTAATGTTCATTTATTGTCTTGGTTGAATGCATAAACCCCACATTTAGACCATGGGTAGATGACAGTATGGAGATAGGTTGCAGGCACTTTGGAGAGTAAGGGATTAAACTTCAAAGTGACCTTGCTAAATTGAAGGTTTGGACTGAAATTTGCACAAAGAAGAGCAAAATGCTGGAAAGAAGAAATGAGTAGTCTAATACAATGTGGAAGTAACTGAGTAAGCAGTGGTACTTCAGAAAAGGAGCTGGTGGTACAGTGGGCTATAAAGTGAGCAGAAGTAACAGTATGGTATTATTTAGACAAAATCCTGCATTACGAAAGAAAGTGAAGGGATTAACAAGAAATAAGAGCAGTTTTTCTGCTTTCCAGCATTGGTGGGCATTTATTTAGAGTACCATTTTCCAAAAAATGCAAATAGTAGGAGAACAGCCCAGAAGAGTAGTTTCCACTTACTGAGTGGTTTACAAAATGCAGGCAGAGCTTGAAAAAATTGTTTGCTTAATACAGAAAGCAAGGGACAAAGGAGGACACATGATAACCTTTGAATATGCAAGAAGTTTCTTGCAGAGAGGAAGGTGACCAGTTGTTCTGAGTGTATACTTGAGAGTAAGACAACAACAAGTAGTCGAATTCATTTGCCACTGACATGTTTCAGCTGTAGGCTTTGTGTTGGTAAGGATGGTTCAGAACTGGAGTAATGTTCTTGTGGAATTTGTGAAATGTGTGGCGTTGGAAGCTTTCAAGAACAATTTAGATGAGCAGCTGTCTGAGATAAGGAGTATGAAGTGCGAAGGTGCTGTGACAGGAATTGAACAAAGAAAAAAGCTCACAGGCTGCTTTTCACTGTGACTGATATAAACATGTGTAGTCAGTAGGTTAGACATCCACATTCTTGCAGTGAAAATGAAAAAATGAATTGTAACTGTAAAAATAAGAGTGCAGATTTGGAAGGCTCCCTGCCATTCTGCTGCTCGAATGCCAGAAAGGCTGGAAACCACTTCTAGCTGGACACAAACTAGTTTTCCTCCTTATGAAGAGCTCCCTGTCCTCAGCCCAGTGGGGAGAACTTGTGGTTGGTCTCATGCTGTGCCCATTGGAGTAGACTCTGGGTTCTCTTTGTCTGGAAGAAGAATCTGTGGGAGGTCTTTGGAAAGACTGTGTTTGAGGGCTTAATGCTATGTGGTGCTTGCCAGCATAGCCAGTAAGGCTTGTAAGTGGTGAAAATACTTGTTGGGTCCTTGCGTGCCACAGTATGGGTGGACAGCAAGAGCAGACCTGTGGTCTTTTTCTCTCCAACAGGTCATCGAGCTGCGGCGGCCTCTTGACTCCAGGCTTGAGCATGTTGATTTCGAATCCTTGTTCACATCCCTCAGCGTGCGGCATCTGAGCAGAGTCTTTGCCTCCCTGCTTCTGGAGAGGAGGGTGATCTTTGTTGCAGACAAGCTCAGGTACCCTCTTGCATTTCCTTAAACAAAATGCTGCTTTGTTCTTTCTTCCTTCTTTGCTCTTTGCTAACTTGGATCTGATGTGAGTAGGGCTGTATGTCCAGAAGTAGGGACCTTAGGCCGTACACCATCATTTTGTTTTGCAGCCTGCAAAAAGAGTGCTGCTTTTTGTCCCCAAGGAGAGCCGAATTCCCTTTCCTCCAGACTGTTTCAGAGCAGATCCCCAGTGCTAAGGAAGCAAAACCCCTTCTTTTGCTCCATGATGCAGCAGTGTTCCCCACTGAGCTACGCTGAAGTTTGCGGGGATCAAGCCTTGGGCAGAGTACACTGTCACTTCTAGGTTGTTCTCTGGTGTCACAAAATCTCTTGAATCTTCAGCTCATATTTTAATGTCATTTTCTAAAGACCTTTTCTTGTGTGGGATGAAAGGAAAGGCTGCAGTGAGATGGAATGAGACAGAGGTCTTCCCCCTTCTAGTTTGAATCTTTCAATTTGCTTTTTTCCCTTAAATTTTTTTGTTTGCTCTCCTAAATTATGAAAATGGGCTCAGGTTTCTTTAAGATCTTGTGCAGCTGGTGGCTGGCAGCTCTCCAGCTCTTGAAGCACTTGAGGATTCAGTGAGGAGAGTTCGCCAAGGCTGGGGAAAGAAAAGCTGCCTGGATGAGTAATGACACTTCGGAGCATGCTCAAGTTCCAGGAGTGTACAGTGCCCCTAAACTGTCTGTTTTCACAACTTTCAGGCAGCAGGCTGCAGCTCTGGGACTGAGCGCTGGGGCAAAGAATGGGGAGGCCCCTTCTACAGGAAAGTGAAGGGAAAAGTTCATCCTGCAGGGATCTGAGGCTCTCTGCGGGCAGAGCTTAGGCAGTCTCATCGCAGGAGCAGGAAGGCTGGAAAGAGGGGAGCTGTAGCATCCAGGCAGCATTGCTTGCTTGCAGTTTTGGTCAGCTGCCTTGGATCACAGAGGGGAAGATTTGCCTCTTTATAATCACTGATACATTATATGCATAGATACTTAGTATTGTGGATACTTAAGCCACACATTTCATGCAGAGCATTCAAACTTGCATTGAAAACTAGAGAGTTTATCCAAATGCTGTCTTTCTACATAGCACATATGATTTATATAATAATTTACGATGACAGGCTTTGCCAGTATATCCAGGGTCCTTAAGAATGAGTCCAGCTGCCCAGACCAGTAAAAGAGAGTGGGAGAGAGCTATAGAATCATAGTTTCTAGAATCTTTAAAATATACCATAAACAACCCTCTTCTGTGAAAAAAAGAATTGTCACGTTTTAAAGATCCAGGGTCTGTTTGGCTACAGGGCTCAGATTCAAATATTTACTGTAGATTTGCCAGCTCTCTACAAGACTTCTAATGTTTTATGTTTCTGAGAAGACCTTGCTCTGAGTAATTTCAGGAGAGTCGTCTTCTTTTCCTGTTAGAAAATATGAAGTTTCTATGGCTCATTTTTGTGGAGAAAATACTTGAAAATTACCCCAAAGGACTGTAAAGGCCTGAAAAACAGGATACAAAAGAAATAAGCAACAAAAATAAGTATTTTAATCCAGTGCAGTGACTTGAGTGTGCTGGATTGGCGAGTCTTTCATAAGGTCAGCAGTCTCTTCTCCTCATTGGAAATTCTGTGTTTTGAAAGCTGACAGTATTGTACATACACGATCTTCTGTCCAAATGATACTTTTCCTGGGACAGGAACACATTGAACTCAAGGAATATTAAGTAGTATTTATTTTAGCGGTGAAAATGCCAATTTCAGAGGAAAGAAAAGAAACACTTTTTGGTAATAGCTGAAGAGAAGAGAGAAGAAAAAAACCCGATAAAAGCAGCTGTTGGAAACTGCTCAGAGGTTAGGAATGCCCGAAATAATCCAGCTGAGATGGATTAGCAGGGAGAGTGCAGGTGACATGGTGAAAGATGCATAATAAATTGCTTTTATCATTCATCTTTGCAGTTCTCCATGTGGGCACTATCAATGACTACCTGTATGTGTGTGTAAAGGTGTGCCTGGGTGTGAGTGACAGAGTTAATGCTGTATGCAATTTATTTACATCTTTTAATTGCTATAAAATCAGTCTGTGGGAAAAGAAAGCTGAAAGGTCTCTTGCCAAATACTGTGTGAACTGAGAAATGTTTTCAAGCTGAGCCAAAAAATGCATCTAACAAGTGTACAGCAAGTGAAATACTTTGTATTTTCCATCTTTAGAATGAACATTGAGTGTTTTTTAAAGACCTGTCAATCCAGAGCTTGGCAGCGGAAAAGGAAAGAATTTGGTTTATTAGTTTTTGGGTGGGTTCTTTTTCCCCCTGTTGCTGTGGAAACTGGAGTATACATTGCTTCACAACCCAGGGAAGGGACTTTGTTAAAACTATGTTGGTCTGTGTAATCTTCCCTAGCTTTTATTTGCTCCTGCGCTTTAAACTCTAGTGCTGGGGCAGTGGAGGCCATGGCACAGGTTAGGCACTGCAACGAGAGAGCTGCTTTTGTTTCCAAGTGATGCTGCCTGGCATGCAGTTTGAGACACTGTAGACCAACCTTTTAGAAGGAATCTTCCAATAAAAATGGCCTGATTTCACAAGGTACCTGGAGCTGGGCAGTTTTTACTTGTCCAAGGGGTAGATGTGTCAGATTCAGAAGGCTTTTTTGTATCAGGAAAACTTAACGCAGGCGTAAAATCAAGGCATAGTTTTTCCAGATCTCCTCAAAAGCCTGTTGTGGATCTCACCAGCTCAAGCAATTGCCTCTGTCCCTGCCAGAAACCACAGCTGTGTCAACAACACAAAGTGGTCATTGTTATCAAAGGGAGATCTGAAAGAACTGAGTAGACACTTTAAATGTGGTCATCCCCAGTAAAAGGTAATTAATCATCAAAAAGAAGCCTTTTCCATGCGCTTCAAAAACAAATCTGGGACTGTGAATCCCAGCCTCCCAGGTTCTTCCTTTTTGTATTGTGGTTAGGGAGAAGAAGAAATCCAAGGATGAAGTTCAGATCTCAGATGATAGTGTTGTTTCTTTAGAACATCTTCACGCTCGCCTTTTCACCTGCAGTAACCTGCCGTGTCGGTGGGAGGCAGCGACGGTCGCCACTGCCGATGGAACTTGGCATCCTCCTGGCAGGATTTGCAGCAGTGCTGTGCAAAGACACGGGGCAATGTTTGGAAGCTCCTGCGCCTGTTAAATGTTGTAAACCAGATCTGCGATCCATCATAAGTAAATCCAGATGTGACACAGTGTCAGAAATCCAAAGGTGTTTGTAAAATGAATCCTACTGTAGCAGAGCCTACAAAAAAAAAAGAGAAAAACCCCACGTAATCAAACCCTCTTAAACTGCCAATGCCAGCATATTTTCAGCAGTTTGGTTAGTGCAGGGAGCAAAGGGCATTAAACCCCAAAAGGAGGGATAGATTCAGTAATGTCTTTCAGAAATCATGAAGTATCCTCAAAGAGAGATTCAGCTTGGGGAGCTTTTTAGTATAGTTGCTGGCCTTTGGAGCAGAAAGCTATAAAGCCTGTAGTCAGTTTAAAGTTTGGGAGGAAAACAAGCAAACTGAGTAGCCAGTATCCTTCTTTAGAAGCTCTTGGAAAACGTCAAGATGTCTTTTTAGAGCATGTCAAGCTAGTTTTCCCAGAAAAGGATAAGAGTTTCTATGTAGTTGCAGCTGCTGTGTTCAGATTCCATATTGCCACCCCTGTTCAAGGTGGCTACCAAGAAGCATAAGCTTCACAGGGTGCTGTGTGGTAGGGTTTTGCATAGGATGCTGTGTGGCGGGAAGGCCTATTGTTCAAGCAAGCAAATATCACACATTGCTGCAGTATCTTTGTTCTGACCAAGGGTGTGTGCAGCCAGGGAGATCTGAGTGTGAGTCTGTATCAAAATCAGCCCTCTGGGGAGGGATCTGACACAGTTCTTTGTGTATGTCAGTACTCCTTAGTCTCTATATTAGTGGTATCTCAGTCTCTCCTGCAAGTGACATCAGACATGGTATGCACTAGGTAGCGGTGGCATCTGGAGTGCACCAAGCAAACCACAGCATCCTGTGTCAGTATTACTCCAATGGCAGCAGTTGTCAGCGTGGTTATAGTGCATTCATCCTGGGGTGTCAGGGTTTCAGCAGGGACATGGACTGTAGCTATCCAAAGGCATTGGCTGCCTGTTTGGTATATACTTACTGTTTTGAGACCGTATTAAACTGTTCTGGTGGTGTTGTGCACATCACTTGTGGTTGATTCTGTGCACATCTCACAGAAAGAGGCATCCAAATTGAGCAGTGCCCAGGACTTCAGTGGCCATATTCACCTTCTACACAGGCAGGTACCTGCTGTATTATGAGTGTGACATAGTTTGGGCAGTCTGCCCCATCGCTGCAGGCTGAAGAGCATACGGTCACACAGATGGCATAAAAGGAATTTATCCTGTTGGATTTTTTTTTGCAAGGCTCAGTAGCCATGGTGTGAATCAGCAGTCCCTTAGTGCTTGTTGCAGTGCTGTATGCAAGAGGAGGGAGCTTAGGCTTGAGTCATTCCAAAGGACCGGAGTTCTGCTGGGCTCCTGGCAAGCTGCAGCTCCCTGAGGCTATCTGCAGAGTGAGGCTGACTCAATCAGGTGTGGAAGAGACACCTCAGTCTTACCTCCTCTGTGTCCATCTCTGAACTGCTCTGCCTTCAAAGGAGTCTCGCAGACCTCAACCCTATCAGTATTGTTCTCTGAGAATGTCTTCTTTGGGGAGAAATGTTTCAGAGCAGCAATCACTAGGATTCATCCTGGAGGCGATGAGGTGTTCACAGATGGAAGGGTGGAAGGAGAAGCTATCTTTACTTCCCACTGCATGATGCATCCAATTTCAGACTTACACAGCTTTGTCTGTGACTTCCACTAACTGGACGTCAGCCATCTTTCCTCCCACTCAACCTCTCACGTACCATGTGTACTCGCTGGGACTTGAGAGCAGGGTTGAGGGAAGAACAAGCCACCATAAATAGAGCAGGAGACAGCATGCCATCATATCTTACCATGCCATAAATAACCTTGCACTTGAGCTGCTCACTGTTTTTCTGTGGTGCTACCTGGAATCACAGAGATCTTTTCCACTGGTTTTCAAGTCCTGTTCATAAAGTCAGTTCCCATCTTTAGACAGGAAAGCCGAGGATTTGTGACAAAGGTGAAACTTCCAACACTTCCACATTCAACCTCTCCTCAAAGAAGAGGAAGTCCAGGGGTGGTGGTCTAAAAGAGTAACGCCACAGTGCTGCAAAGAAGTGATGAAAGGAGTTCTTTCAGCATTCACTGTGATGCTGCTGCTGTTACTATGCTGTTATCAGTCAGAAATTGAGGAGTGAAAAAAACGCTCTGCAGTAATGGAGGAAAAGAGAAACCCCTGCTTTTGAATCTGCTAACGTGGCCTGAAATGTGCAGGTGCACAAGTAGCTCAGGCTCGAAGGAGACAGTTTTTAAAGGATCTCATTAACTTGGAGTGCACTTGTAAGATGGCACATTCACTTTGTTGCAGGTCCTTTCAAGATCAGCTTGTATGAAAGGTACAAGAAAAATAATCTACTCTGGTACTGTTCCCATGTTTTTTCTGGATGGGTTTTCTTGTGTTTGAGGGGGCTTTTTTAATGTTCCTGTTTGTTACTAGCTCTGTGTCTTCCCATTATTTTCATTTTGTTTCTCTCTGAGTCTACCTTGCATGTGTGGTAGACACAGCAACACATGGGCTGGCTCTGCTTGAGAGCAGTGACAGAGGGGCAGCCAGCAGGAAGGAATGTGGAGAAGGGAGGGGGGTACTCGATAAGACCTTTCTAAACAAGGATGTGGAACTGAGGGGTTTTCCCCATTTAAAGGCTTAGAGCTGTTGACACAGCCTTTGCAGGGTCCTCCTCTGTTTTTATAGAGTATCCCCTTAAGAAGAGACAAGCCTCTGGGAGCACAGGGAGAGGAAACTGTCCCCATCTCGTGAAGAGACTCTCAGCACACAAGTCCCAGGCGTTCCTCCCCAGTGCATGTTCCCTGCCTGTTGCAGTCCTAGATAAAATCTACTTATCTCCAGAAAGCATTGTGTGTTTAGCAGTGTTTACTGACCATGACTTCATATGGTCACAGTGATGTCCCAGCAACCACAACTGTGTTCTGTTAGCTGAACTTACCTGATGAAAGCCAGCCAGCTGTAGCCCAGCTAGCCACTCTGCTCAGCGTGTGTTAGTGTGTTGCAGCACAGGGATTCAAATCTACCAGACTTAGCTGGAGTGAGGGGGAAGGCAGAGCAAGCTCGAGCCCACACCCAGCAAACCCCTTCCCTCTCGAGTCAGCAATAAACTGCCAGATCCAGGTTGCTGAGTATAAATTCCCCTGTGGAGTTTAACAGGAGCCAGCTGAGCTTCCGGCTGCACCAGCCTCCCTCCCCTCCTCCAGCCTTTAGAGACCTGGATGCTAGTAAAGCAAAATGACGTTATATGCAGGGTTTATAGTGGCGAGCCTTCCCCGTCCCTTGACACATACAAATGCTTCCAGACCCAGAACGGATGAGTAACTGGTGCCCTGCAGCAGGCTCTGCTGTGTCTGACTGCACACCCTGCCTACCTCCTGCTAGAGAGCTGATGGGGTTTCTCAACAGACCCTCTTGGAAGCTGTCAGCAAAGGCGCTTACAGCTGTGCCACTGGTGGCATTTGAAGAGGAAGAAGAAAGGTCCCATGAGCCACGGGGCAGCTTCCTCCAGGAGATAGCCATGTGTTCCCCTCCTGCAATTTCACTCTCCTATGGTTCTCCCGTGGTTCTCTGGGCCACAGTGCAGCCCAACAGGTAGCTGCTGTAGTGGTGGGGCTGTCTTCTGCATGCCACAGCTGTGTGCTGTCTGTGCCAGGCAGTTATAGCCCCTGTGCATTCAGACCTGTGGCTTTCCCATGAAACGTGGAATGCTGTGGGAGAGTGAAACAATTTCTCTAATGAAAGCCAGTGGTGTGGAAGACCCCACATCTGTCTGGTATTTCCCATCAGGGTACTGGAACAGCAGATGCTGGATTCAGTGGGTCCTCTTTTGTTGTCTGAAAAGCAGGTTCTTGCCTGGTGTGCAGTAAACCACTTCCACATGCTCAGGAGACACACTGTTTATTCAGGCCTTGGTGCGCAGTGGACTGTTCCACAAACCAAGTGCACCAATAAGTGCACCAGTGCCATCTCCTTCACTGCATTTACACACAAAAGATACAACGTAATGCACTCCTAGTTACTTACAGTTACAGTAATCTACATCTCATCTACATATAATATGTGCTGTGTCATTCCTTCTGATCATTACGCATGCTCAGAGGAGGGGTCTTCACCTGGGCCAGGCTGTGATTTTTAGTATTAAAACGGAGGCAGCTCACTTCAGGACACTTCAGTTTCATTGCCAAGCTGGTTAATTGACTGGTCACTTTGCCAAGCTGCCACATAGCTTATCCTTGGTACAATCAATCCTGGGTGTTCTCTTTGGATCTTTTAAACAGAACCAACTCTTGGTTTTACTCATTAATTCTTTATTGTTAATGAAGGTCATCTTAACCCATGTGCAGGATCCTAATATCTACAGTACCTGTGACTACCAGCAACACATACAGCAATCTCTTGTCACGTGCATGTGGGCTAGGTTAGGAAAGCTAAAGCTCTGTTTGGAAAGCTAAGGCCCTGACAGAACTGAATCCAGCCAAGAATATTAAGGCCAATGGGAAAAACTTCTATAGGTACTTTGGGGATAAAAGGAAGACAAGGGAATATGTGGGACCCGTCTGGAAGGAAATGGGAGACCTGGTCACCTGGGACATGGAGAAGGCTGAGGTACTCAATTTTTTTGCCTTGGTCTTCACTGGAGACCAAGAGTGAGAGCTCCAGCCACGCCATTCAAGCCACAGAAGGCAAAGGCAGGGACTGGGAAAATGCAGTACCGCCTGCTGTAGAAGATGAGGTTCGAGATCATCAAAGGAACCCGAAAGTGCACAAGTTCATGGGACCCGACAAGGTGCATCCATGGCACGGCATTTGACACTGTCCTGCATGGCATCATTGTCTCTAAACTGGGGAGGCATGGATTTGACAGGTGCACCACTTAATGGATAATGAATTGGCTAGATGGTTGCATGGCTCCATATCCGAGTGGAAACTGGTGATGAGTGATGTTCCTCAGGGGTGGGCACTGGGACCAGTGCTGTTCAACATCTTTGTTGGCAACGTAGACAGTGGGATTGATGCGCCCTCAGCAAGTTTGCTGAGGACACCAAGCTGTGTGGTTCATTTGACACGCTGCAGGGAAGGGATGCCATCCAGAGGGACCTGGACACGCTTGTGAGGTGGGCTGATGCCAACCTTATGAAGTTTAACCAAGCCAAGTGAAAGGTCCTGCACCTTCGTTGGGGCAGTCCCAGGCACAGCTACAAGTTGGGTGGAGAAAAGATTCAGGGCAGCCCTGCAGAGAAGGACTTGTGGTTGTTGCTTGATAAGAAGCTGAACATGAGCTGGCTTCAGTGTGCGCTTGCAGCCCAGAAACCAACCGTATCCTGGGCTGCATCAAAAGAAGTGTGACCAGCAGGTCAAAGGAGGTGATCCTGCCCCTCTACTCTACTTCTGTGTTCAGCTCTGAGGCCCCCAGCACAAGAAGCGAGTCCAGAAGAGGCCGTGAAGATCCTTAGAGGGCTGGAGCACCTCAGCTCTAGAAACAGGCTGAGAGAGTTGGGGTTGTTCAGCCTGGAGAAGAGAAGGCTCTGGGGAGACCTTAGAGCAGTTTCCAGTGCCTAAAGGGGCTACAAGAAATCTGTAGAGGGACTTTTTACAAGGACGTGTAGTGACAGAACAAGGGGTAGTGGCTTTCAACTGAAAGAGGGGAGATTTAGATTAGATATTAAGAAGAAATTCTTTACTGTGAGGGTGGTGTCACTGGCACAGGTTGCCCAGAGAAGCTGTGGCTGCCCCCTCCCTGGCAGGGGTCAAGGCCAGGATGGACGGAGCTTGGAGG
>NW_009927854.1:34433-42665 GCF_000696875.1 Nestor notabilis | reverse complement strand
CCATTCTATGATTCTATGATCTTTTCTACCCTGGGCTCCTATCTCAAGTCATTGCTCCTGAAGCTGAAACATGGTGTCAGAAATCTGGGTAATTACAGAGATCAATCAGGGAACAAGTGAAAGAGCCCTGATTTCTAGGATGCCATTGATGTGACTGATCAGCCATTGCCCTTGGTTGTGTTTCATCTTTCAGCACTCTCTCCAAGTGTTGTCATGCCACGGTGGCCCTATTGTACCCCTTCACCTGGCAGCACACGTACATCCCTGTGCTGCCACCTTCCATGATTGACATCGTGTGCTCGCCTACCCCCTTCCTCATCGGCCTGCTCTCCAGCTCCCTGCCGCGCCTGAAGGAGCTCCCGGTGGAGGAGGTGAGCCACACGGCCACGCCACGGCCTTGCTCTCGGTTGCTTCCAGGGTGCTGAGTTGTTTTCTGTCCCAGAAGGGCTGCTTTTGAGAGTCTCCCTTGTAGTGTAAAGGAGCGGAGCTCTCATCCTCCAGCTCCTGTGAGCGTGGGGTGAGGGAGGAGGTGGATGTGCCCCAGGGAGGCAGGGGTCTGTGCCCTGCCTTGTCCGCAGCTTGGGAAGTCAGGGGGCTGGGATCTCCCACCCTGGGGCTGCTGTGGGGAGGAGATGATTTCATTACAGTTTCTGTTGTTTCTGCAAAGTGCTGTCTAGGGGATAAGCACAAAGTGTGCCAGGCTTGAAGTATGATTGCTATGAATTGGCCAAGGTAGCTACCCCTCTAATTAACACAGGTGCCTAATGAAACCAGTAAGTAAGTAAGAACCAGATTTGTGGTGTGCAAGGTGTTGCACTCAGCAAGGCTGAATGTAATCGAGGAGGTGTTTCCCTCCCAGCCTATGCAGGGGACAGTGGTGCAGCGCATGGGGAGAAAAGATGGAGCTCAGAGCCCAACTTGGGGTGAGGAGCAGTGGGCCTTGCTTGCAGCACTGCCTCCTGCTGTCCGAGCTGTGCTGCAGTGAGTGGCAGCATTGCTGGAAAGCTGCAGCCAGTACTCCTCTTTTGGCTCACATTGGGTGCTCCTCCAGCTGTGGTGGAGAGGAGGAGGAGCAGGGGCAGGGCTGAAGCGTTTACACCAGGGCACTTACAGATTAAGATAAAATCTGATGATGGAAATAATGACTTTCTCTTTTTATTCTTGCTCTTGCATTCTTAGGTTCTCGTTGTTGACCTTGTAAATAACCGGTTTCTGAGACAGGTGAGCAGAGCTATATCATATCCTTCATCTCATCTCTCCTTTATCCACCACATCTCGCCTCAATCTGTGTGGCTGACCTGCCCGGATGGACGGATAGCTTCCTCCCCATGCAAACTGAGGCAGCATTTGTGGTTGGCAGCATTATAGGGGTTGCTGTGTGATGTCAGCATCCCAAACCACAGCTGCTGAGGACTGAATCATTGTGCGTTCTCTCTCTGTTTTGTTTTTTAAGAGGGGAAATGGTGGCACTTGAGCAATGTGGGTCCTTAGTGGCATCTTGTAAGGCTGAGGGCAGAGCTGGAAAGCTTCAGCTCAGCACTGTCTGCTGGGGAGCAGCACAGGTTCTTCCAGCCTCTGTCTGTCAGTCCATCTCGTGTCACATCCCCAGCCCTGAGTAGGGAATGCAGCCCTGATGTTTTCCTCAAATCCTTCCTGCCCAAGGAGCTTCTGGTTCCTCACTCCAGTCCTTGCACTGGGTGGGTAATAAGTAGGAAGTTGGTACATGGGAGCCTGTGTGTTGCTCTGCAGATGAGATTGTCTGCTGATTTTTGCTTCCCTTTGTTGTGTAGAGGAAGAGTAGGATATTGAAGGGAAGAAAACAGATGAGTGAACATAATCCTGGCCTGGGAGTCTATTTTTGCCTCAGAGCTCTTTGGCAGATCGCTGAGCAGTGCAGGCTGCACTGAATCACAGAATTGTAGAATCAAATAGGTTGGAAAAGACCTTTAAGATCATCAGTTCCAACCATTACCCCAGCACTGCCAAGTCCACCACTAAACCATGTCACTAAGGGCCTCATCTACACGGTTTGTGAACACTTCCAGGGACGGTGACTCTACCCCTGCCCTGGGCAGCCTGTTCCAATGCCTGAGCACCTTTTTGGTGAAGAATTTTTTCATAATATCCCATCTAAACCTTTCTTGGTGCAGCTTGAGGCTGTTTCTTCTTGGCCTCTTGGTCTCTGCTATGCTGCAGGTCCCATGGGTAGGATGGGACGAGTGCACCTCCTGCTGCAGGGAGTAGCATGTGGTGCAGGCCACTCCTTTGGAGCAGTTCTCGCTTGCCAGCTGCCTTAGCTGCAGGGATATGCTTTACCTCACACCTCTCTTGTGGAGGTTTAAGCTAAACCAGGCTGTCTCAGCCAGGGCTGGCAGGAGCTCACACACAGTCACCGGCAGTTCCTTGGCTCCGTTGCTCTATGGGAGCTTGCCTCAGCACCAGGATCGATGCAGAGCAGAGCTGAGCAGGGGGTTGTGCTCGCCTGGCTTCAAGCCAGCATTGTTCATATACGTCCTCTTTGTGGTGGTGTGAGTGCTCGCGAGTGGATGGTGAGGCCAAGGGAGAGCCCAGCCTCATAGCCTCTTGGGTTGGACACCTGAAATTCTTTCAGAATAGGGGAATAGTTGGGAAAAGACACCCCCTTTCTCCATCCTTTTGTGCTTCTTGATGATCCTGCACTGGGATGTGCTGGGAATGTGCCAAGCATACTATACTACACCTTCTCTCTCTTCCTTTCGTCACAGTTCATTTTTAGTGCTCCCCCTGCTGTGCTGGGGATAGAATAGGAACTGAGGAGGAGAAGGGCAAGGGGCCAGCCATGTCCCAGCCCCAGGCCCTGAGGAGATGGCTCTGTTTTACAGATGGAAGATGAGGACTCCATCCTGCCCCGCAAGCTGCAGGCTGCCCTAGAACACATTTTGGAGCAGAGGAACGAGCTGGCGAGCGACAAGGAGGAGGGCCCTGTCAATGGCAAGCAGGGTAAAGCACAGTGCCTTTCAGCTTAAAACCACGTCTTTTCCTGCTCCTTTTTCTCCTGTCGCTTCTTAGGGGAGAACTAGGCTTGTACTGATTTTCACACCACAGAAATTGGAGGTAGGTCAGGTTTTTGGTTGAAGCTGTATTAAATATTCCATTGCACTGGGGACAATTCTCTTTGTGTGAGGAGAAGCAGTACTTACCCCTTCCCAGCTCTGTCCAACCTCCCTGTACTCCTGTGTGCGAGGTGGGGGGTGTGGTGGTCCCACAGGCCTCTCTCTGCTGCTGACCCTGTGAGTGATGCAGGCTCCTCCACCTGCAGAGCTGCAGTCTCGGAGGTGGGCATGCAGCTTGCAGGTGACTGACCAAAGGGACATCCTGTGCCACTGAGCATCATCCTCAGCATATAAAGCTAGGGGAAGAAGGAAGAAGGGGGGGAACATTCAGAGTGATGGTGCTTGTCTTCCCACGTAACTCTTAAGTGTGATGTAGCTCTGCTTTCCTGAGGATGGCTGAACACCTTCCTGCCCATGGGAAGTGGTGAATGAATTCCTTGCTTTGCTCTGCTTGTGTGCACAGCTTTTGCTTTACCTGTTAAACTGTCTCTATCTCAACCCACTAGTTTTCTCACTTTTCTGATTCTCTCCCCATCCAACTGGAGAGAGTGAGAACCAAGAGAACACTTGGTGGTTTTCAAAGCAGCAGCAGCCTGGTCCTCTTCCATGGCAAGCACTTTGTAGGATGCTGTCTCTCTTGAGCAGCTTTTTCTGCTCAGGCTGGATCTGAAAAAAGCGAGGGAGTTTGCACTCAGAGCTATTCCTAGCACGTCCTTACAGCACTGTCCTCACCACTGCCTCTTTGTTTTCTCCTTAGAGACCAGCCCTTTGAATGAGGTGGTGTCTGAGGCCTTTGTCCGTTTCTTTGTGGAGATTGTGGGCCACTACTCCCTCTTCCTGACCCCCTCCGAGCGAGAGGAGCGGACCCTGCAGCGCGACGCTTTCCGCAAGTCCGTCTCCTCCAAGAGCCTCCGGCGCTTCCTGGAGGTCTTCATGGAGACGCAGATGTTTGGGGGCTTCATTCAGGAGCGGGAGCTGCGGAAGCAGGGGGTCAGAGGTGAGGGGCTCTGCCGGGGCTCTGCTGTTGTGGAAACCCTGCTGTTGCTCCTGTGAGCCGGGAGATGCTCACCAGCTGCCAGCTCCGTCCCCAGCAGCGTGGCTGGAGGCTGCAGTGTCTGTGCAGGGGCACGGGGAGGGAGGTGGTAGGGAAGCACTTGTGCAGGCTGATGGTTTGTTCTGACACCCCTGTGTGGCCTTCAAGAAGTCACTTGGGGATTTTTTTTTCTCTGTTTCCTTATCTTCCCAAAAGGGAGCATCACCCCATAGGAGCACAGTGAGACACAGTGTTTGCACAAGTGCATGGCAACCAGCTGTCGGAGAGCAGGATTTTTTTGTGTGTGATCTGGTTGTTTCTTGTTGGGGTTACAGGCACACTTCAGCACTGAAATAAGGGGCATAAGCAGTATCCTCCATATGTGTGCCTCTTCCGTTCAGTGCTGAATTCCCAGCAGGACTGTCACAGAAGGGTTACACTGCTGGAATGACATTTATTCTTACAGTCCCTTATGTCCCCTTTCCATGTCTAGAGGAAGAATGGGTTGGATTGGTTATGGTGTTTTGGCTAGTAGAAAATGAGGATGCTTCTGTCCTTTGCAGAGCTGCTTCTGTTATTTAACTCCTGGAATATCACACTCCCAAGGGCTCTACTGGCAGCTCATCCAAGTGTCTCATCCCTGCTGCTGCTTGGTGCTGGCTTAGCAGTTTCCTCCCAAGCACTAATAAGCAGTGGACACTTGAATAGGTGGCTGAGTAAAAGAACATGGTAAATGCTGTGTGACAATTTCCCAGATCATCTCACTCTATGGGCTTAGCTGTGTTTGTAGCAGAATGAACAGAGTTTTAGTGCAAGGTACAAAAGTTCAGTCACCTTTGCAGTGGGGAGGGAGGAGGTGGACTAAAGCTCCTGTCCCACATCTTGGCTCAGCTGGTGGAGGTGGTGGGGTGAGTTGTTCCCTTTCATATTTGTCGGAGAGAGAAGGCCGTGCACAAAGATGCTCAGAGGGCTGGAGCACCTCTCCTGTGAAGACAGCCTGAGAGAGCTGAGCTTGTTCAGCCTGGAGATAAGTCCCTTCCAACCCAAACCAGTCTGTGATTCTATGTACAATAGTTTATTGGTAAGCTGGGACAGTGTGCTTTCAGATGAGTGTTCTTGCTTTTATTTGTAGGGAAGCAAAACAGAAGATGTTGACTTCGTCTTTTCGCAGGTCTGTTTGAGGTACGGGCTCAGGAGTACCTGGAAACACTTCCCAGTGGGGAGCAGAGCGGAGTCAATAAGTTCCTGAAAGGCCTAGGTAAGGAAACAGTGAAACCCTTGTCTTCTCAGGAGGCTTGGGCTTCTTACTGTGTCAGATTTGGCAGCAGAGAAGCTGCCAAAGTGCTAGTGACTGCATGTGGCTTCTTGCAGAGCAGTGCTCTGAGCCTTGAGTGATCAGTGCCCAGCTGCGTACCCCTGCTCTCGCAGCCTGTTGGCTCTGCCCTCTGAGCTGCCACTTGTCTGGGAGCTGGTGGAGAACCAAAGATTGGTCCAGGAGCTACATCTGTGTCTTTCAAAGGAGATGGGTGGATCTGAGATGGCAATAGATGAACCAATGACTTGAGGATGGTGGATGCAGGTCAGATGGTGGTGGTTGGGAATGGCACTTGTTTTGCCTGTCTCTGATGGAAGTCCATTTTCCTTTCTTGATCTCTCCAGGTAGCAAAATGAAATTCCTCCACAAGAAGTAAGAAGCACATCCTTGTTCCACCGAAGAGAATGGCTTTACCACTTAACAGCAATACATCAGACTATCATCAACCATTCCCATTCAGCCTGCTCCCAGGAGCCAACAGCCTTGGGCGAGCTGACTGCAGCTGGGCTGTGCTCACACAGACGTGTGGTGCCACAGGAAGGATTGATGGCTGCAGGGCTGCCGGGACAGGTTTCTGGATATCTACAGTACCATGCACTGGACCAAGCACTCTCTCTGAACTCTGCACTAGCACGTTGCAGGTGTCCCAATGGATTGGATCTCTTAGCTAGTCAATTCTTTGTTTTGTTGTATTTTTCTATTTATATTGGGGTTAGAACAACTATTAACCGATGACTCTTGCCCTGCCTCCTCTCTGCCTGGTGCTGCAGGAGGTCAAAGCAGGACTCCCATGGGACTGAGCAGGCAAAGCTCAGGCACCGAGGAGGGGAATAACAGAGATGTATGGAAATAGGTCTCTGCAAAGTGATGGCTTCAGGGATGGTGAGGACTGACCAGGAGGAGCTTCCAAGCAAGGGAGAAGGGTGAGGGAGAACCACTAAACCTACTGAGGACATGATGGGCCAGCCAGCTCCCTGGAGGGCTGTGCCAGGGGGTTCTGGCATGAGCAGAGGCCTTTCCTTATGCAGTGTAATTAAAAGCGAGCGGTGTAAAAGGTGTGCGGCCCCTTAGTGCCTTGGGGAGGGGTTGGGCTGTGTCTGCCCACCGGCTTTTCCAGGTGAAAGGGCTGTGTTGACCAGCAGTGGGGTTCAGAGGAGCAAGAGCTGTGGCTCCAGGGCTGCTCTGTGCATCTTTTGAAGCCTGCGTTTCCAGTTTCCTACAGCAGCAGCCTCTTTGGGCTGTGTTTTAATGATGGAGGATATGGATCGTGGTGGGTGGTGGCAGGAGCGGGCAGCTGGGTGCGTGGAGAGGTGGAGGGGTGCGTGCTTGGAGAGACAGCACTTTGCTGGCTTGCACCTTACTGGGGCTTGTTACGTCTGTGATATGTGCCACTATCTGTTGGCCCAGATGACCCGCAGAGGTCTCTTCCCACCTCAGCCTCTCTGTGGTTCTGTGGGGAGCACCATAAATGCCGCACAGCAGCAGTGCCATTGGTGGGCAGCACCTGCAGCTCTGTGCTCTCCAGCCTGTGTGCAGGGAGCTGAAGCAGCAACGGAGGGAGTCAGAAAAGCCAGGAGCATTTATCCCCCCTCCCTCACCATGTGGTAACCAGGTGGAGGGTGCAGGGGGCTGCCTCTCAGGTGTGCTGGGCAAAACCAGCACTAGTTTGCCACAGGAGGCCATGGTGGCCCACCAGAGGAAGCTGCAGTGAAGTTCAAGGCGAATCAAATGCTATGGTTTGGTTGTCTTTAAAAAGGTGTTTTTAATGGTGGCAAAATGAGTTTTGCAAAGCTGGGATGCACGCATGGATGCACCCACACATACAAAGGTGGCTAGGATACCTGCAAAGCTTTTTGGGTGCTAAATGGAGCTGATCTTGGGGCTCAGCTCAGGCCTCCAGAAGCAGGTCTACTATGTGGTCCCCTGCCACTGAGTCTGCTCCTGGGAGATCCACATGCCTCTTCTCAAGTGATGTTTTCAACAGTGTGGCACTTCGCCTTCCTTGGCAGGAGCCCTGGTAGGGAGCTGGGAGTATTTCTTGGGATAACCGATAACTCACAAGCTCCTTGGCTCAGCTTGGACCTCTGTGTGAGCATGCTGAGATACATGCTGAGATACATGGTGGGATACATGGTGGGATGCTTTTGCTGCGATACCCTAACAGCTCAAATTAAAAAGGGTTGTGGAATAGTCCCATTTGTCTAATGTGGGGGCTCTGCCAGCGCTGGGCCCCATGGCCACTCGGTGCTGTTGTTGACAGCTCTCAGGAAAGTGGGAATCATGCTCACATAGTGTACAAAATCCAAAGCAGTGTCCTAAAAAGCAGCAGCATGAGAAGTGCAACGAAAGAAACATTAAGGGCTGTGTCATTAAGGATTTAAAATGAAACTGTCAGAAAGCATTGGTCTCCAGCTGCAAGACAGCCTCTCCAGTTTTATGTCGAGCTGTGTCGTGCTGGGATGAGCAGGACCCCGTGTCCTTCATGGCTCTGGATGCTTTGGAGGAAGCCACCTGTGAAGAAAAGCTGTAAGTCTGGCTGTGCTGGGTCTCACCAGGGGTCCGTGTGCCCTCCCGTGGAGGCTGCCAACAGCAGATGGCCAGAGAACGCTCTGAACAGAGCACATAAGCTAGGTATGCCCTATATACTCTATAGATACACATACTATATATAACAATACATACCCAATGCTTGCATTCTCTGCATCCCACAACTAGGGGTTTCCTGCACCTGAGCTGGTGTATGTGTGTTTAGTTGCCTTGGATGCATTTCTCTACCATGACTGTGCGCACAC
>NW_009927854.1:33906-34402 GCF_000696875.1 Nestor notabilis | reverse complement strand
TCAGCAGAAGCGATGGAAAGTGGAAGCATGTTCCAGGCTAGATCCAGTCCTGCTGCTGTCACCTATAAATTCACTGCTGGGGAACTGGTGAGAGTAGTTCATGCAGAGCAGTGCCAGAGCCCTGTTGTCTTCTGC
The DNA here is from genome assembly GCF_000696875.1 of Nestor notabilis. Taxonomy (NCBI): domain Eukaryota; kingdom Metazoa; phylum Chordata; class Aves; order Psittaciformes; family Psittacidae; genus Nestor; species Nestor notabilis. Next base: position 34,267 of record NW_009927854.1, on the reverse strand, counting down.
TTGCATGGAAGCTCTGGTGCCCCTCGCACAGTGCACAAGGGTAGTGTTGGGTTTTGGGAGTGGGTCTGCAGTGCTCCACTATCTTTAACTCTCGGTGTTATTCGGACATAAACACTCCAGTGATCTGAAGATGTGCTTTCCTTTGGCAACCAGACTGCGTTTCGCTTAGCACCCAGCGGTCCCCCCGCAATGTGAGTGTTAACTGATGTTTTCTCTTTCTGAGCTACACATCACTTTTCTTGCATTGTGCAAGATAGTCGTGAGGGGAGGGAGAGCAGGGGCGGCCATGAGGGGAGATCGTGAGGGGAGGGAGAGCAGGGGCGGCCATGAGGGGAGAGCGTGAGGGGAGAGGGGGGGGGGG
>NW_009927854.1:33257-33566 GCF_000696875.1 Nestor notabilis | reverse complement strand
CCTGCCCGTGGCAGGGGTTGGAGCTGGATGAGCTTTAAGGTCTGTCCTGTTCACTATACAGTTGTCAGTTCATCACTGGTGGTGGCCAGCGCAGGCAGGACAGAGCGAGCCCTGTGCAGTCAATAGGCAAGCCCTGCGCAGGGCAGGTCTGTTTTGGGCTTGGAGGGGTATAGCTGGAGGGGTGTGTTTGCGGTTGGCTGCATGTGGGGTTCCCCAGTGCCAGCGGCCGAGGGTCTCACAACCTACCTCTCTGCCTGGAGACGCCTTTCAGGTTGCAGGTGCCGGTGGGCAGCTTGCCCGGGTCGAGCC
>NW_009927854.1:22565-33161 GCF_000696875.1 Nestor notabilis | reverse complement strand
TCCCAGCCACATCCCTCTCTGCTCACACTGTTGAGAGCCCCAGCCCCAAGGAGCCTGTGCCAGGCACAGGCTTGGGCTGCCTGAGAGAACCCTCTTGTAGGCAGAAGGTTTCCTTTTGGGGTGTGCATGCCTCACAGCCAGTTAGTCAGTCATTTTGGGGCAACATGAACTGCTCAGCCCCAGCATCATGCTCCACACGTTCAAGCTGACAGCAGTGTGATGCCTGGGGACGACATGAGCTCAAAAGAGCCTCTTCATCTCCCCCACGCTGGCAGGGTGGAGAGGCTATCATAAGAAAGCAAAGCCAAGTTGCAGAAGATAGATATAATGGGATAAGCATTTGCTGCTGGATGTCTGGGTTTCATTTAAAATAGTAAAATGATGCAGTAAAACACAGTAGTGGACAAGCTGCTCACCAGGCTGTAGAACAGCAGCTTCGTCCCAGGAGGCAGTTTCAAGGCAGTTCATTACTGCTTTGGGCAGAAAGCACGCTGAGCAGCTGATGCCCACAGCCACGGCCTCTGCCCTCTTGCTGTGGCGCCATCCACCCTGGCCGAGCGTCACCCAGCACATCTTGGTTAAGACAAGTGCAACCAGACTGGCGCTCGCCTCCTGACCTGCTACTGCCTGTGGCCACTGGTGCTTCTCTAAGCCTTGCCAGGTACCGGCGGGTTTTAGGGTTGTCACTGCCCGTCTGCCTTGTCTGCACCACAAACCACAAGTGCTGTGAGGCCATGTTCTGGCCAGCACTTTCGCACTTGGCTTATGAGAAGCAGCCCAAGAGCAGCTTTTCTACCTGGTATTTGGAGGGTCATGGCATGCTGGGCACCTGCTCCTGCTTCTCTCAGGTCTGCCTGACTTTCATGTCCCCATGGTGCCGCAGGGCCTGCGGGACAGCAAGGCTCTGTGTAGGGTGCTGGGGCACAGGGGTGCACAGGGGACCTGGTTTGGAAGCTGCAGAGCTGCTCAGGCAGACACGAGCAGCATGAGGGCACATGTGGCAGCACGTGGGTCACAGTGTGGGTGCAGCAACCCTCTGCCTGGAGGAGAGGTGCCACCCCAGCTCTGCTCTGCCAAAACCCGAGGCTGTGCCTGGAGGATGCTCTCTTTTCCCTGTATTTTGGGGCTGTCCCACCTGGTTCCAGCATCTCTGTGCTGCATAGACTTGCCAGAGCTGCTGGCTCCCTGTTATAACAAGGTCCAGCAACATCCCACACAGAGGTTCCTGCAGGAACCTGTGGAGCTGTGAAGCAGAAGAAAGGGCCTGTTTCTATGGCCACATTCTCTTCATTTGGTGCTCCTAACCCCATATGCACAGCCCCCTTCCTGCCCTGCAGACAGGTCAGCCAAAGGGGCTCAGTGAGCTGCTCAACCCCAGCGTCAGGAGTGGTGGGCTCTTGCCTCCCCTCACTCCTGGTCCCTCTGCAACCCCCCCATACAAACCTTTATCCCTGCTGGCCGAGGATGGGTTGTGCTTACCGTGTCCCCGTTGAACTTCCCGTGGCCCTTCAGGTGATGGCTCAGCCTCCTGCTGCGGGAGGGCTGCGGTGGGCGCCTCCGGGGCTTGCTGGGGGGGTCCTGCTCACCACTGCCCAGCGGGGGCTTGGCCATGGCCTTGCTGGGGGTCCTGGCTCCCATCACCTCCCATGCACCAGACGGGGGGCGGCTCCCATCCGAGCCCTGCCCAGGCAGGCTGTCCCCTCCATCTCCAGGTGGCCACGGGTCTCCTCCAGGGCCCCCAGCTCCCAGCTGCCTCTTTGGGGTGCCAGCCCAGCCCCCCAGTGCCTCAGATGGTGCTGGGGCTGAGCAGAGCAGCGCCAGGAGGAGCGCAGCGACCGTCAGCAGGTCTATCTTCATCCTCGGGGCCTGGATGTGCTTGGGGTCTTCCTGCCCACACAAGGCTGTTGGAGGCAGGAGCAGAGGTGGGTGCAGAGGTGGAAGGAAACCTCTCTTCCCTGGTGCTAACTCATTTTTATACGCAGGGACATACCCTGGGGGCACAGCCCTTTTCCTCCGCCCCTGCTGTGTCCCACCTCCCGCTTGTGAGCAAACCTGGCTGTTTGCATGGGCCTCCGTCCCCCTCCCTTCTGCTCCCAAACACCTCAGCACCCTCCACCCTGTCCCTGCTTGGTGCTGGGCATGTGGCATCTCCCGCTTCTGAGCACGGGACCTTTCAGCTAAACCACACTCATGAGCCACGTCTTAGTAAAGGGGGGCTGCTGCTGGTTGTTTGTGCTTGGTGGGGAGATGTGCAAGAACAAAATGGGTCCCTTCAGTCTCTGACAAGGCAGACGTTACATTTCCCTTTGGTTGCCTGAGGAGGTAGCGCTGATGTGACGCCGCTTGGTCAGTTCTCTAGCCCACCCCTTGTGCCTTCTCAGCTCTTTACCTAGTTTTGGCCTTACCTGATGGAAAGGTGGCAGGCTTAGAGGTAAGGAGTTGCTACAAGCCTGGTGAAAGTGGTCTGGGTATAGAAGAGACACACAGTCAATGCCTCCATTCATTGCACTTCTTACTAAACAGCAGAGCCCACCCAGGAGGGTTGTGTTAGAGCTGCCCTGAACAAGCTTTGGTTGGCTTTCAGGCTGTGTCAGACCTCAGTGATCTGCTCCTCAGGCAAGAGTCCTCAACAACAGAGGGTGAGTCTGTACTCCAGGCTTACTATGGATCAGGTTCAATAAACAGGCACAGCACAGAGACCCAGATCTGCTGGAAATCAGTTTTAATGAGTGTCTGTGTTCACCAAACTGGTGGCACCTGCAGTTGTCTCTTGTGCACATCGCGTGGTGGGAGAGGGGAGGTGACTTTTCCTCACTGCTTCCCCAGTAGTTATCTGTATTTGCATCTCCCTCGGATGGTGCCCTCCGCCATGCCACAACCTCCCTGTCAGCACCCTCTTGGCCAACAGGCTGTAGTCACAATCCTGAGCACCAGGACTATGCCCTTCCCCTCAGCCCTGCTCACTAGCAGGCAGGATCACCCCCAGAGACTTTTTCCACTAAATCCTGTCTCCTCATGCACCAAAGGACAACATTTGCATGTGTACAGGGCTGGGGGAAGAGATGCTTTTTGTTCAAAATCGTTCCATGTGCCTGCTGAGGAAGGGCTGGCAGCATCTTTTTGAGACACAGAATTTGGGTAGGATGCAGTTACGGTTTCTAGCCAGTGGACAGGTCTGAATTGAAGTGCTGTGCAGGATGGGTAGCAGCCATATCACCACAGCCTCCATCACCTCTGTTCGCTCTGAGGCCAGATCTCCAGTGTAAAAAGTGTCTGTGGTCCTGCCTGCTGTGCTGCTTCCTCCTGGTGGGAGGAAGGACTCTGGAGGGTGCAGTGAGTTGCCAGCCCACTGCCCTGGGTGTGAGCTAAAGGAAGGCAGGAGACCAGAGAGCTGATTCTACACATCTGCTGCTAGTATTTTCTGTATGGGCAGCAAGGATGTACTAGCAGAAGACGAAACGGCTTCAGGCTGTGCCAGGGGAGGTTTAGAATGGAAATTAAGAACAATTTCTTCCCTAAAAGGGTGCTCAGGCATTGGAACAGGCTGCCCAGGGCAGTGGTGGAATCACTCCCTGGGAGTGTTCACAAACTGTGTAGATGAGGCCCTCAGCGACATGGTTCAGTGGTGGACTTGGAGTCCTGGGGCAACAGTCGGACATGATGGTCTTAAAGGTCTTTTCCATCCTGTTTGATTCTGTGATTCTATAATTCTATGCCTGGCTGTTGTGATGCTGGACTTGGACACCTCAGCTGGTATAAGGCTGTAAGGGAGAGGGAGGCTGTTTTGCAGACACGGCACCTGAAGCCTGTGCTGGAGCCTCCCTGTCCTGCTTTCCCCCAGACATCATTGTGGTGTTTGTAACACAGGGAGTGCTCCCCTCTGGACCCGGAATGAGTTCACGTGGTCACTGGCCTTCTTACCTCTGATGTGGGAATGGCTCAACACCCTTGAGCCAGCAAGCTTCGCCTTGAAACCCACACAGAGGTGTCCTGCCACTCACCCACTGCCATCCCTTGCACTCCCATCAGCCACCGATGGTCCTGTGTAACACCAAAAGGCCACAGGCAGAGCTGGTGTCTTCCCACCCTCAAGTTTAGTTTCTCAGGGGATGGAAGATAACTTGAAAAGGTGTCTCTGGGAGGTAAATTACACAACAGAGGAGTGAGAAGCTGATTTCCATTGCCAAGCTGGCTACATTAGGTGATTTTCAAAAGGCTGTGGACCAGACTCAATTTCTATGAAATTGGTCTAAGTGTGGATGTCCTTGCTGATAAAGAAGCTGGAGGGGTTAAAGGCAGAGGGATAACTGCAGCTCCAGCCTGGGCAGGGTCAAGGAAGCTCTGCTCTGTTCCTTGTCTTTGCTATGGACTCACTGTGAACTTGTCAGAGTTGTCTGAGCTGCACAGCTTGTGTGTTCACCTGTAGGCAAGGGCTGTGCTTCCCTCCTCCCTGGAAACAGCATCCTTAGCCGGAGCTTCTGTGATGGTAGCAGGAGACTTCTTGTTCTGGACAGAAGGGAAGGTGCAACTGAACGTTTTGGTCCCAGCACACAGTGCTCTAGCACCACATGCCTCTGGAGAGCCATGCATGGGGAGTCTCCTCTGTGAAGTCCCCAGTGGTTTGCCAAGTGGTCAGGAATGGAGGTGAAGTGAGAGGGGCTTGCTCTCCTTTAATTTAGACTTCACGCTCTGGGCTGACAAGGCAGGAAGCCCCAAGTTTGGAGGAAGGCGTGTGGAACAAGGGGCTGTCATGCTTCAAAGGCCACCAGCTGGGCTCTGGTTACCCCTCTGATAACCTTGCCTGCTTCCTCCAGGGGCATTGGAATTCACAGCAAGAAAGTGTGGCATTTTCTGGCTGTCTTGGGAAGACCGATGTGGTTGTCTTACGGTGTTGTGCCTACAAGCTGCACCTTGCCTCACATTGTGGTCCATGGGACTTCTGGGATAGAAATCAAGAGTAAGCAGCAAGAAAGGATGCTGCTGCTAGGCTACCTGAAGAGATATGGTCCTGAAGATCTGGGAGTCAATGACAGAGGAGCTGCTTTTATAATGGACAACAGTGACACAGGTGGAGGAAGGGAAAATTCCCTCAGTAGAAACTCTAGGACTGGAGGTTCAGGGAAGCAGGAGGTCTCAAAGACCAGGCACCAGACTTTGTTTACAAAGAAGTTCCCTGGGCTGGGGCCTCCTTCCCTGGGGGTTTACTCAAGGCCAAAACACATGAGTGTTCCCATTAGATGGGGGGTGAGATATAGTATTGACAGGCAGTAGAAGAACCAAGCTGTGGCTGCTGCAACCCACCAAGCAAAAACAAAAAAGAGGTAAAAAAAAAGAGAGGAAAGAACAGCAAAGAGCAGACAAACATAAATGTGAACAGTGCAGTACAAGCTGTCATCAAAGGCACTCTGCTGACACTTCACCTCCCAAAAGGTAGCGTGCACTGAAAGTCTAAGTTCTCTGGTGAGCAGCCAGCTTTGGAGCTCAAAGCTCAAAACATGGCCCAGTTCCTGGAAACAGCAGTGTTGGGAGTGAAAGGAGTTGATAGGTCATAGAGCCATGGTGCTCTAGTCCATCTTCCATAGCTTCGCCACTGGCCAGCTCCTGCTCTTGACTTGCTCCTGGCTGACGCTGGAAGTGCTGATTTCTGGGGAAATGGGCTCATAGGAACGGAGGGACAAGCTTGCAGCAAGCAGACCCATCCGGACGCAGGTATCCGTGTCGTGTTTAGCAAGGATCCCTGCGAGGATCCCTGCCATTAAGCTGTGGAGAGAAAGAAAGGTGGGTTTGAACACAGGGGGAGCAGCTCTGATCTTGGGAACACAGCCATTCGTTTGTAAGAGCATTCATGTGGTCTCAAACCAATGCTTACAGAAGCAGAATATGTGACACAGGAGGGGTGAGTTTATAACGTAAAGGTTTTTGCTTTTTTATAGTTATTTTTCAACTTGGAGTAACAAATAGTGCTATTTATTCCCATTTTATTTGTTTCTCATCTGAGAAGTTGCAGTACTTTCCCATTCCACCACATTTTCTATTCTCCCCAGTTTTCCAGATGAGGCAAGAGAAAAGAAAGGAGTCAAAGAAAGGGAAAAAATCTGTTCTTCCTTTGCTCTCTAATCATTTTGTCACTTCTCTGCTGCTTGTTGGTGCCATATTATGTTCCTTCCTGTCCCCAATAGGGTGGATTGGAAGAGCAGTAAAGTTCCCGTATGATTGTGAAAGGGGCAAGAAACACAGCTGGAAAAATAAATCCAAAGCTGAAATGTGATTGTTAGATTCACATGTTTGTAAACTTTTGCTGTGGTTTTCCATTTGAGGTTTCCCAGTAAAAATGATGTGCTTGGAACAGAAGCAGTCACCCACAGTTCCTGACAAGGCATGGTGGAGGCCATCGGCAGGAGGGGATGACTTTGCCATCTGCCTGGCTGCAGGGAAAGGCTCTGTTGAGACATGGATACGTGCAGGGTGGTGTTTGTGATCGACTGGGAGCAACTACTGTTTATTCATAGCTAAACACAGTAGTGATGCTTGGAAGCTAGGAAAGCACAAAGGAGATGTGAAAGAGAAGGGAGAAGATAATGGCAGTTGAGAGGAAGAAGCAAGGACAGGAAAATGTGATGGCATGGAGGAGCAAATCTATGGGGAGGGAAAAAGATCACTCTTTTTTGCGCTCTGACTAATTACCTCAACATCTTTTTATCCATAACAAAGGCACAGAAGATTATGACCTCCATAAGCCATTCAATCTCTCAACAGCTCCAGAAGCTTAGAGTAAATATTTGGGGGAGCATCCCCTAGCAATGCCGTGTGTGGGCATGCGGTGTTATGTTGTCACGGCAGCCAGGAGCAAGGAGCAAACAGCCACTGGTGCCTGCACACACACATGATCCTCGGACAGCATCTCTGGAGCTGTCAGAGAGCCCAGGGTAGAAGTGAGGCACGGGGTGCCCTGGAACAGTGTTGCTGGGTGTGCAGTGTCCCCTGACTTCAGAAGTGTGAGGGTTCATGGGGGCTGAGCTGTGAATGTGTTACAGCCCTGGGTTATACACTCCTGTGTAACCCCTCTGAAGTGCCAACAGGCTGTGCTTGGGCAACTTCACCACTTACATGCTGTGGAGACGGCACGTATGTCAATGTGGTGCCCTGGCATTTCCAGCTGGGGTTAGCAGGAAGGAAAACCCTGGACAAATGAGAGGACTATAAACATTCCCACATGGACCTGGGGACTCTGGGGAATGGGATTTGCAGACCAATATTACTTCAGGAATGGGAGCAGTAATGGGTCTCTAGCTTTCAGATAGCTTTGGAAGGAAAACCAAACCTAGGGACATTCAAGATGTGATTCTGAGCAGCCTGATCTAGTTGAAGATGTCCCTGCTCATGGACCGGATGACTTTTGAAGGTCCTTTCCAAACTATTCTACTATTCTATGATACTCTGGTGTAGCTCAGTGGAGGTGTTTGGCAGTGGTGCACCCTATGTCATCTTTGGCCTTTCCTTAAATTAAGCCTTTAAAAAGGGAAAGGAAACCCTAAAGAAGAAGTTTAGTTTACATCAGCCTCCAGAAAAAAATTGTCCTGTGGTCATGGGCAGTTGTGTACCAGGCAGATGGTGCAAAGAGGAGGCTGTGCCCCTGTAGGGGCTGGCAGAGGTTGGGCACATCTAGAAGTAGTGAGGAAATCTGAGCTGTCCTTAAGACAGGCTAAGGAACTTGTGAGGTTCCTCCCAGCCCCTATTCCTCTGCCATTACACTTATTGCTCCAAACAACACTTAGGTCTTCTTTGGAGAAGACCAGCTTGCAGTTGCAGTCAACTCATCTTAGAGGTGACCCGGGCCACGAGTTGTGTGTCCTCGTGGTTAAGTAGGTTATCTAGCTTGGCAAGAAGTTACTGACTGAGCCTAACTCAAATAGTGAGGATGCTGTAAGTTTAAAAGAAAAAAGACTTTTCATGCTGCCCACTCAAAAAGAAAAAAGAACTGTTGCTATGCTGAGATAGTGGTAGGTAAGAGTAGAAAAATAGAAGGAAATATCTGTCACATACAGCCTTTTGGTCTAGCCAAAGGCAATGGAAGGATAGAATAAATTATTGTAGTGTACAAGGCAAGAAGAAAAACCTAACTACTACATATAGTTTGACAAGTTAACAAGGAGCATAATAAATTATTACTCTGACAGATTGCGAATTGATCAGTGGGGCTAAGAATAATACCTTTCATTTCCTACTCCTATGTACGGTGTTGTGTGAACAGCGAGGCGTATTACACAGCAGACTCTTTCGAAGCATGAGCTATTGCCAGAGGCAAATGCAGAACCTGATGAAATGCTTTTAGAGGGTGATTTTAGCTACTGAGTGGCAGTAGCACTTCCATTGGAGAAGTGTGGAAGTAGTTAGTTAGAAAGACAGCTTTGATGTAAGGTGGTTTACTTTGCTTTCAGCAGCTCAGCCCAGGCTAACTCAGGACTACTAGATTGCCATGAAAAGCTTGGATCCTCAAGAGAAACAAATCTAATAATGGCAAGACTGGCTTCCAAGATGTTCAGGGGGACATTTTTAGCAAACTTTGCAAGGAATCATGGTAAACAGCCCTGTTCTTGTGTCCTTAGTGTCTGCTCCTCAAGCAGAAAAGTGTCATTTACCTTTGCAGTAGAATTTCAAAGAAACCTGATTATCAACCTTTCACATTTAGCTGGAGAAGACAAAGTAGTGAGCAATATACCTGTCGCCGGCTCCTGAGACATTGACTATGTCCTCCCTGCTGATGTGGACGGCGGGGTAGTGGGTGGCGCAGAGGCTGGCAGCAGCAGCCTGTGCCGGGAGAGAAGGGAAGTTAGTGGGAATTGCCCAAGCTGGTAAGGCCTCATGTGGCTGATGCCACCCAGACCTGCTCAGATGCCAAAAAGAAAAGGAAAAAAGAAAAAGGCAAGAATGTTTTTTCACACTTTGAAAGCCATCAGCAATTTAAATGAAGCTTCCTGAAAGTGAAGCCTTCACTCATGAATATTCATGCAAGCACATTTAAAACTAGCTGACTAGAAACACTGCTGCTGGGAGCCAGCAGTATATGGACAGACAACTTGATTTGCTTTCAGAGCTTTTCCACCCCCCAAACACATACATTTGCCAGCAGTGATGCCACATTTCCCAGGACTGCTGCCACGCCACCAGAAATAGCAGCAATGCTTTATGGTCTGAGAAAGCAGCAACTGAGAGTTCAGAGTTAGTCTCCTGTGCCCTTACCTGTTCATAAGCTCTTGGATGAAGCAATATGCTCCCTCCCAGGCTCTTGCCACACAGGAGGATGCCGTGAGCGCCGAGGGTCACAACCACACAGTGCAGATGGGACAGCAAAGGGCAGGCCAAGGCCACTGCGGTCTGGACAACATCCTCCAACCTGGATGGCAGTTCTTCAGAGAGTGGGGAGAAAAGACTCTGCTATAATTGTAAAGGTCCTCAGCTGGCCTTCTACAGGCTGACAGCCTATTTCTGAGCACCACTGCTACTATTTATGAGCTCTTCTGAAATGTGGTTAATATTTTTTCTTTACACCATGGGAAACATGGAATTCTCCAACATTAGACTTCCATGCCTCTATCCTACACCAAAGAAACCACCCCTCATGGGACTAAATATGTGTGTAGAGATCAAAAAACTGTTCTGAAGTACGACTTCATTGCCTTAATGCTGTTGGATTTACACCTGCGTGTGGTGGGGCATTTCGTTTCTGCAAAGGGTGCTGCTGTTAGGACAGCTGCCCTCAGAGCACCATGATTCAGAGACAAGTTCACAAACCAGAGATTGTTCCTGTTCAGCTGATGATGTGAGGCAAATGGGATCTCCGGTTTTGGACAAGGAGCCATCCCAGGCCTACTGTGCCCTCTGATAGATCATCAGTCTGTCCTGGGCCGTACAACCCCTGCAGAGATGACTGTAAGGTGGAAGACACCAAGGGTATTTAAGAATCCCCACTGTGTTACAATCCAATTTGCTTGAAATGGGGACTGGAGCTGAAAATGTTCTTCTCCAGGATCTAGGATACTAGAAGTGTGAGTCTGACCCTTCTGAGTATTCAATACCTGCTGGCAGAGGGTTCCCGAGGGTCCGATTTATTGCTCTTAGCTCTTGCAGGTTGGGGGAAATGTATGTGAGCGCTTTCCAGCTGTCTGAGAGGAACGGCTTAGAGGCCTTGTTCTCGTCTGTTGGCTCGTAGCACACTTCAAAACAACATTGCAGCGGGTTAGTTAACGAGTTAATTAGTCATTCACCTCTATGTCAGAGCAGGGTGCAGTGCAGAAGGCTTAGCATGATCTGCACAACTGGGGGTATATATGTAATCTGTTTGTTAGAAACTTAAATGCTATTTCTTCTATGTTTGGGACAAGGTCTCCCAAGGATTTCCTTTCCAATGCTCAGCAATGAGGCAGTTGCTTCTGGCTCTGGAGTGATATAATCAGACTTCAGTTTTGTTACTCCTCTTAGGTGGTTTTGGAGCCTCTTCCAGGTTTTAAGAACACTGTCTCCTTTTAGATTTGCTTTTAAAAATGAAGGCATGACTCCAAAGGTTTAGGAAGCCTTGTGACGGACCCCAGCATATTG
>NW_009927854.1:15427-22534 GCF_000696875.1 Nestor notabilis | reverse complement strand
CTTTGGACGGGACCCAGATTATTGTGGGGGGGGGGGTGGTGGTGCATTTCATGGGAAGTGGGAGAGAAATCCTGTCAAAAGATGCTTTAGCATTTATGAGAAGCAAACTACATTGCTGCTCAAAGTGGCAGAAGCACAACCATTTGGACTTGCCTCGAGGTTAAAGGCAAAGAGAGCAGCTTTCCCTGGCTTTCTGGCAGTGCCTGCAGGCTATAGCACCTACACCACGGGAAATGTGATTTAGCTGCAGAATGAGGGAAAAGTCAAAGAAAGCAGAAATGTTCCATCCATTTGAAAAAGAGCAGCAGAGTACAGAAAGGAGTGCTGAATGACACAGCATGTCAGACAGTAACCGGCTATCTCCAGCAAGCAGCAGTGGAGAGCTCTCAGGGTGTGCAGTCTTGGCACATGGTTAGGAGCTACAGGGCCAGGGCTGGGCAAGTTCTCCTTACCTGCTAGCTGATGCTCTCTAGCTAGTTGGCAGACATACTGAATAGTGGGAAGAGGCACATTTCCATCGATGCACACTAGCGGGGCCTGGCACAGGTTCTCCTTGAACTGGGACACCTAGGAAAATCCAGGGCACAGAGCAGAGACAGCCTGAGTCATTGCAAAGCAACATAGGACTGCTAGTCAGACTCGGGATGCAAGATTTTCACTCATATTGCAGCCCTTAGGTGCAGGCATGAACCTAAAAGCGTGATTCCCTAAGGAAAATGGAGTTTTCCATTTACCTCATCTCCCCGCTTTCTTCTCCTTCCCCTACCCCCTGCCATCAAGAGCTTGACTGAACTGGCAGAGCCCTTTCAGAAGAGAAAGGTAGTTGCTGGTCCTCTCTAGACCACTTTGGTACCTGTGGGTTAGTCAGAGACCTACAGGGAAAGGGAATGCTGCTGTTTAATACCCTCTGCTATGCCTGGCTTGACTACACCTTTGCTTGCTGGCTGAATGCTATAGACCAGTGCTATAGGCACTCCTGCAGCATCCCTCCCGTGCCTCTGCTAATCCTGGTGGAAAGAAGGGCTGCCAGAATGCACTTTTGCAGCAGAAGATTGGTTCAGAGTTTCCACTGGCCACAACTGTTCCGTAAAGCTCAGGAGAGATAATCTGTCATGTAATGGTTTTCTGTGCCAAGGCTTGGGAGAGGCAGGGTGGGGATGGAAGTGGGAGCAATGACCGTATTTTTCCCTAGGAAGTCTCCACCTCATGGGGATGTCACTGATAAGTAAATTGCACTTAACTTCCATGTCACTGTCAGTCATGAAGCACAGGCTTTTGTTCTGTCAATAAAAGAATGAGCAGGGAAGGAGGGTGCAGTGATGGGGCTTTGCTGAATCAGTCCTTAATCACTGTTTCCATTAGCCCTGACATTTTGAAAGTTTGGATGTGCCAAGAGCAGTGCTTGTTGATACAACTCAGCATGTATTAAAAACAGGGATAGCAGGGAGGGGATGGAACAGGAAAATTTGCTCTAACCAGTGTTCTGTCCACTTTGTTTTGGTTTTCCCTAAAGAGAGAAATACCATTTCTGCAGGTGGGCTGTATTTATTGCTGGCTTTACGGTGCCAAAAATTATACATTAGCTGGGACTAGTTAATGAAGAGGATTCTGACCTACATGTCATGGATGATAGCAGTGTTGATACTGTATGGAGCAAAACCAGAAGGTCCATCTGGCTCAGCAGCAACCGAGGGCTCTGCTATCCTGCCACGCTGCTATTTCAGTGGCCAATGCCTGGGGTTAGCTTTAGGATTTCCCACATCCCCTCTGCACACCCAATCCCTCCTGGCACAGCTTCTCCAGTTACTTTTTGTTACAGGTCCACACTCCTTCTCCTAAGAAAAAGCTTACAAATCCAATGGTATGCATACATATTGCTCTGTTATCTGGTGGTGGATGTCCATGTCTCCCAAGCCGACACTGAGCTCCCCAGCACTGGTGATCACAGCACAGTAAGTGGCTGTGCTCTTCCCCTCCAGCTGAAGAACAGCACTCATGTCCTAAAACAGGGAGGACAGTTAGACAAGGAACATGTTTCTTTCAGCTACCATACTCAGCCTGTTCTTTCTCTGTGCCCACCTGATCGGTAGCCCAGCTTGCTGTTCTTCCTTTTGACCTCCCTCCTCACTTGAGGTAAGCAACATTTCAAAGGAATCCTGCTCTAGACAATGCTGGCAGATGGCTATTTTGTAATATTTGCAGTACAACAAATGCCACTGGTTCAAGACATCATTTAGTACATGAGAGTGACAGGTCTCTGTTGTGCAGTTCCGTAGGCTGTGTCTCTGCTTTGGTCTGCAGCTCCAGCCATCCATTCCCATAGATTGTGTGACACTTCAGTGGCCTGACAGCCACCTGTCTTGGTGGCACGCTCCAGCTAGGGGTTATGTCAGGCACCTCACAGGCTGCACAGCCCAATGTTGAGAGCAGTCTTGGAGCCATTTTTACAGCAGTGTTAAAGAGGTGTGATGGTCTTGTGAATGATCTGCTTTGAGAACTCAGGATATTTCTTGGAATATACATGTGGACGGAGAAATGCATCTGCCCCAGCAGCTCACAGGGAATTTGGAGGTTTTAAGGAGAGGCAATGGTAATAATATGCTTTGTTACAGGCAGGGATTGCTTGGCTGCTGCCCAGCAAATCCATCTTCCCTTGGCAGACTGCTCACTTTGATGGCACAAACCGTGCTGGGTAGATGGGGGATTATAGACCTGCTGCTAGGAAGCCTTTATAAATAAAGAGTTCATGTTCTTACTACTTCACTTACCAAGCTGCTCAGATAGCCAGAACTAAGGCCCTCTGTGCTCTATTTGGATACTAGGGCCCTGAGGGCATCGATTGGCCTTAATGTCCCTGACCAGCTTCACCTGGAGGTTTTACCTACACCCCTGGCTTATCTCTAGCCCTGCCTCTTCACCATGGAGGTGTGTGATGACCTGGGTTAGGGCTGTTCTGGCTGTTCCCACTCCCCACTGGGGTGGCGATGCTCTGCCTTGCTGCCCCTTCCATGAGCTCCTGCTGCTCTTGGTTCCCTGACCTCAGTGGACAAGCTGCTGCTTAAGTCGGGTGTTCCTCTGGTGTGCAGTGAGGGGTGTATGCAGCTATGCGGGGGACCCTACTCTCCTGAAGCTTTGAGGTGTCCAGCTGAGTTCCCAGTTCCAGTTATTCTCTGTCTTATCCTTTATTCAGCCGAGGCCGATTTTGGCGTTGCTTTGTCAGGGTTTACATGTTTCTAGTTGTGCTTATGCCTTACTAGAGTTTGTTATGGTTCCTCCTGATTTACCTCTCTTTCTTCTTCAAGTACCACTCCTTGGAGCTGAATTCAGACCTCACGGTTCAGACTTCAAATGGCACATACATTTAGCCTGTGGTTTGGGGGGTGGCTCCATGCCTTCTAGCTTTCTGTAACTAAAGGAGCATTGAACTATTTCTACTCTTAGCCTCGTGGGAAATGGCTTTTATATTTGCCAGGGTTGAGAAGACTTTTTCCTCTATGTAACTTCTTCACGTCCATGCTCCTGAGGTGCTGCTACTGTGCAACGTACCATGTGGTGACAGTAGTGCAGGACAGATTCTGAATGTTCATCCTTCCCCACGGCAGATAAAAAGAGAGGAGTCTGTCCAAGGCGGCTTAAGCAGTCTAAAAGGCAAGTGGAAACAAAAGGTATTAATAAATCCATCAGAGTATTGTGAACACAGTGACAGCCTGTGTAGGGTGAGTGTCAGTAAGAAAGCCCTCTCCTGGAAAACTTCACGCCCACCAGTCCCCGCCTAGGACATTCCAGGTGTAACTCAGCCACAGCTGCTGCAAATGGCTGGCTGGGGTTGAGTGGGGTTGTCTGCCTGTTGCACTGGCATTCTGAATCCTCTGGGGTGTTTTGGAACATCTGGGAGTGGAGGAAAAGGGAAAAAGGGGTGCACGAATGATTATCTGAACACACTTATTCCTCTGAAATTATTGCTCAAAATGTGCTTCTGTTGTGATTATAACCTGGCATTAATTCAGTGCTGAAGGCCAGGCTGTTCACTGGAGATCACTGATGCTTACTTAACTTTAATTTGGGGTCATTGTGCTACATGCGAGTTAACTTTATATTTGTGGATCTTTCTTTTCCTGATCCCAACTCCCTCCCCTCTTACTTCTTGGAATGGCCCCTGCCATTTCAAGGCAGTCTGACTGCTAGTATATTGCCTAACACTGGTATATTGCTCTTAGAAGAATTCAAGAGCTCCTGCTGCTGAAGGAATACCAAAGGACAAATCACAGCTGGCATGCACCCACAGGCAAACCCAAGCACGAGGCACCTGCCAAGTTTCTTCCAACGCCGCCAAAGGTTCGTCTCACTCCTCCAGCATTTGTTTGCCCACCGCCCTGGAAGAACAAATTGTTAATTGGCAAAACTGGGAATGCTGCTTGGCATGGATGCTGTGTTGCCTTCAACATGTGAAGTTGGTGTTGCTGAAACACAGGTCAGCAATTAAAGGGAGCAGAAGGCATCTAGATACCCGACTGAGGGCAATATAAACATCTACAGCTATCTACAGACTTCAACAATGGTGACAAAGGCCTGCTTCCTAAGAGGGAAGATCAAGCAGCTCTCCCCTTGGACTGCTATTTTGGTCTTACATGCTAAGACCTCTTAAAGAGAACAATGCTAATGAGTATTTCAGTTGATATGAGCAGCCCTCTGAATTTACCAGCTCACCACAGTGCTGGGACTCCAGAGGTGCTGACCCAGACCTGAATGGCTCTGCAGCTGCCCTCCAGGCCATTTAGCTGCCCCCTTAAGCAGTTTGGGGTTTTATTTATTTATTTTCTTCTTTGGAAGTAAAATGATAAGAGGGTAAATTTATATCAGATATAAGGAAGAAATTCTTCCCTGTGAGGATGGTGAGCTGTGTCTGCCCCATCCCTGGCAGTGTTCAAGGCCAGGTTGGATGGAGCTTTGAGCAACCTGATCTAATGGAAGGTGTCCCTGCCTGTGGCAGGGGGGGTGGAACTAGGGGGTCTTAAGGTCCCTTCCCACTCAAATCATTCTGTGATTCTAGGAAAATGAGACTTGTTACCTTCGCCTGTACTGCCTCTGTACTTTACTACTGAAACAGAAGGACCTGTTTCAGTATCTGAATACTTTTTAACTCACCCTTCTCTTCCCAAATATCTCCCTTATGAAAAGTGCCCTTCTCCACCTATGTGATTATCATCTTCTCACTTGCCTCTGCCTTCCACTCCCCTGCCCATCTGTCAGACTGTCACATCCAAGTTGTCAGAAAACAGGCAATCCCTCTCTCATCTCCGCCTTCTTCTAATTGTTCTGCCATTAGAATTACATCAGTAAGTGCTCAGATCAATTTGGGCTTTATTTGGACTATCAAATGGTTTAAAAGCTCTTGCTCCATAAAATCCTGAAACATACTTTCCATTTCTGAAGACAGCTTGACAATGGCGGTCATAATGATCTTCAAAGTTCTGCGTAACTGGGAGCTCTCAAGAGTATGTTGAGCATCTGGGTGGCAAGCACTGAAGTGTGTGCATGCCCATACACAGCAGCTCCTGGCCCAGGCTCTGTGCCCCTCGTTAGCCCAGGTGCACCAGAATATCCAACACATTGTTCTTGCTTATAAACACCACTGTCTATGCCAAACAAGTAAATGTATTGCTATCTCACAGTAAGAAATATTCTGCCTCAAACCTGTCACTATTCTTGGGCCTTCTCAAAACTCATACTGAAGGTCCCCAAGGACCCTTCTTCCCCCATGTGAAGCTGTACATTTGTCCTTTGCACAGAATGCTTTCTTCCGTATCCAGCCCTACAACTGTAAGAGGCTGCTCTCCAACCTAAATATGCTCTTTTATCTCTCTCTCCTGACCTCCAGGCTGCTCCTGCTTGCCTTGACTCTCCCCAGTTCTGTCACCTGCAAGACTTGGTGCTAATTCTTGATGCCTTTGCTTCTCTGTCTGGCAGTTCTCCAAGCCCTGAACTGCTCAGACCACCTGAGCAGAACTGGCTGTATATAAGCAACCTATGGCCTCTGTCCATCTTTCCACTACTTGTCACTCCTTGTTAACCCAAATGCCCCTCTGTTACATTTGCTCATGCTCCCTAGGAGTTGCCACTGGTACTGCCAGGATTGAAGCTATTTCCATCTGCAACTGTCTCCTGTTGAGTGTTGCAGATTTTGGAAGCATCGAGCTTGGCTATTTTAACTCTGAAGCAGCCAAGAACAAAATAAAAGAAACCCACTCCAAAGTAAAAAGCAAGGATGCTTGTTTAGGCAAGTCAAACAATATGGCTTTGATCACTGGCCCCTATTTCAATATTAAAAGAAGGTACTAACCACCATCAGTAATGAGCACAAACTCTGTTTTATGCGGTTCCACTATCTGTTTTTCAAAACTGATGCCTGCAGGAATATTGAAAATACTCATGAGCTCCTTTTGTTGTCTGGCTACTGATCTCTTTTAGTCCCCTGCACAGCCCAAAGGCAGAGTTTCAGGGTTTTTCACCAAGCCTTGTCCTAACAGCAGATGTACCAGCCTCCTGCTCAAGGATCCAGCTGTGGATGACCTCTGATGCTGTACAACCCCACAGGGCCTGAGAGACATGAAGATGCTAAGTCTCTCTTTAAAGTAGCAGGTGGGTGAAATGAGAGAGAAACAAGCAGCATGCTTCTGAAGAAGAAATGCCTGGCTCCCATCACACCTCACCAGCTCAGCCAGTAACTTCATGTCTGAGCAGTGCCCAGGTATTTCTTCTATGTAGTGTTCAGGTGAGGTGAAAGATGAAAATGAGCTTGCTGAGATGATTTGGAATATGACTGGGCTGATACTTTCTGGCAATGTTTCAGAGACTTGAGAGAGTCTCTGGGATCTTCTTCCATGTCCTAAGAGGTTTGAATTCCTAACATAAAAATGAGACTGCTCAGCTTCTGGGTATCCCGAGTGAGTTGTAACCATTATGCTTCTCCTAGCACCTTTTCTCAGCAAAACCATACATCCTCCTCTGCAGGTCAGACAGTTACTTATAAAGCACTTTGCATCTGGATAGCCTTGAAAGTCAGGTGGGAATTACAACCAGGACATAATAACAGCGGCTTTCCTGCTG
>NW_009927854.1:0-15212 GCF_000696875.1 Nestor notabilis | reverse complement strand
CAGGAATGTTACGGCTGTCAATTCCCAAACCCTCCTGTAGCTTGGCATCCAGGTAGTTGGCACAGTGGACCAACTTTAAGGCTTGCTGTTACACAGAAGGGCAGCTAATGCCTCATTTTTTCATGCACCGTTAATATCTCCTTTTTCCTTTCCCTCCATCAGCTGTTCCCAGCAGTGTCTATAGCTGCCCTTGGCCCCTCACCGTGCCATGGGTGGTCCAGGGATCTGCACTCACATTTACCACACCAGGGGGTGGCTGCCCTCCCTGGGACACAGTTTATCTCCTTGTCCTGACAGCTGAGTGTGGATCTTATCGGTTAGGTCACTGCTGAAGTAGTTGAACTTTTAGTTTTGCAAGCCTTCATAGCTGATGCCACAGCACGTGTCATCCTTGACCATTATACTACTGTTTGGTCTCTGCCTCTGTATCACTGAATAGCCATCTTCTGTAAGGACAGCTTCTCCAGCACATCTTTCGCTATCTGACAGAGAGGTCTTCGCAGGCTGCCCCATCTGACAGCAGGAGTTTCCTATCCTTGGACAAGAAGGACAGCATGGAGTAATTTGAGACACAAAACAACTATGGAGCAAGCTTCACCACCTCCATTTACAGTACTTCATACAGCTCAGTAAAAACAGTATAGGCCATGCAAATGGCTGTCATTTACATGGGGAAGTCCCAGGTCTGTTGGTTGTTTTGTGGTCAAGCCAATTGAGAGAACTGGCTCTCTGGTTTGCTCTAACTGTGTCAGTACTACTTTTCTGTCAGTACTACCACTGTGAGTACTCTGCACAGAGATTTTTGCCTCCTATTCATGCTGTCTTTCCACAGCAAAGACAGTCCCAGGCAGCCAGAGCTGGCTCTTACCTGGAGATTTCCCCTCTATTGTGTGACAGCTCTTGAATTAGAGCTGTCACAGCACAGTGAAGGTCTTCACCTATTGCTTTTAATTCTCTGTATATGTGCTTCAAGAGTGTCCTGGGCAGCTTTTCTGCTAAAAGAGCAATTTGGGCTTATAGCATCAGGAAATAGCCCCAGGGCACCTTAACATAGCCTGTAGAGGCCAGAGCCATATGTGGAGATTATCAGGGTGATACATTGCTACGTCCTTGTCTTGACTGGTAGAGATAGGGACTTGCAACACAGGAACAGAACAGGTCAGTACGTGTCACTCCACTGGCTCACCTAGACAACCCATCAAATATGCAGCACTACACCTCCCAAGTTTGTGCATGTATATGGATAAAGACATGTGGGTGGGATAAAGATATCATGGGTGGATGCCGCCTTCCTCCCCACCCCAACTTTGGCTTGGTACTCCTTAAAAGTAGCTGGAAATGGCAGTGGTGCTAAGAAAACTGCTACAGATACAGTACCAGGATGACAGGGTTCTGTGCCTTGGCTATAAAGTCGACGTTGATGCCTCCAATCACCACCTTCAGGAGGGAAGAAAGAGGTAAAATGTGGTTGGAAGGACTTGAGGAAAAAGTTTCCAAGTCTTCTTTGCTTTTCCTGTCACTTTTCCCACCCTTTTGAGAGCTAGCTCATTTTCAGTGTTCTTATTTTGGATGGCTAGACACAGGTCTGTACAAATTAGGAAGAATGGAAATCTCTTCTATATGTTGCTTTCTGAATTATCCCTGCTCATAGCAAGCCCCAGCATGGCAGGTGGGATGTTACTGTGTACACATATGGGTGCAGGCAGTTTCTCTGTGTGGCAATAGAGTAACGTAAGACGTTGCATGGGTCTGGTAATGTCAGTGCCCTTGAAGACATTTCTCTTGGGACAATTTCAGACATGCAAAACCTCAGAAACCTTCAAGCACTGTTGTGTAAGAAAGACAAGAAAATGGGGAAAAAGTGGGCAGAAAAATGCAGTCATTTCTTGCAAGCTCCCAGGAGAGATTTCCATACCCAGTGACACTTTATGGAGCACTGTCTTACTGTCCTACAAAGCCAGACAAAGCAATACAGCTCCACAAACAGGAAGTTTCCAGATTCTTTGGGGGCATACAGCTGTTTTTTCTCATTCCATCAAGTGCTGGGTTATTGTCTCTGGAGTCACTGCCCTCTTTTATGTCGACAAATTTTACTGCAAATGGGGTTCAGAAAATTTTTCATCTCTCTGAAGACTACCTAAAATAGATTTCCCGTAAGTTATGTGGCACATACAAAATCCAGGAGAGTGAATAGAGTATTGGGATCATAATAGATCTTGTTCAGGATATGCTGTACCTTTTGTAATTTTTGCAATTATGAGCAGGAGGCCAACAAAAAGAGGATATTTATAAAACACGTATGGCTCAACAGCTCAAAATATATCCCACTACCCTCTTCCACGTCTACTCCTGTAGTCTCGAGTTCCCTGGTACTAGGAGCAATACAGCTGAAGTTGTACATAAGGGCGCAGTAAAAGGTGATTAAAGTTTTAATGGATTTGATGGTCTAAGACTTAATGGGATTAGGCCACTGTCAGTGTTTATTCCTTGTAAATATGGATGGGGGGGAGGAGGAGGAAAGGATATTTATGTAAGACAAACAAGAAACACTAAAGAGAATGCCTGCCAGAGAAAGATAGGTCTGGCTAAGACACCTTTCACTTTTGTAAATAGATACATATTTGTCCTGTGCTGTCAGCAGAGAGGCATTATATGGAAGGCAACAGACAACTCACTGGCTGGGGTGGGGTTGTG
Organism: Nestor notabilis; assembly: GCF_000696875.1. Classification (NCBI taxonomy): domain Eukaryota; kingdom Metazoa; phylum Chordata; class Aves; order Psittaciformes; family Psittacidae; genus Nestor; species Nestor notabilis. The sequence goes on along the minus strand of NW_009927854.1, from coordinate 12,518 downwards.
TGCTCTCGCCGAGGCAGGTTCCCCTTCCTCCTGGCTTTCTGCAGTTTGCTCAGGGCCACCGCAATGCCACTGCCCACTCTGGCATTGTTCTGGATCAGAGCAAGGTCTGTTTGGCATTTTTTTGAGGAAAAGAAAATATACCAGCAAGACCAACCTGTTAGAAGCCTATGTAGGAGCTGCTTAGAGAGAGAATGCAGAAAATATGTGCTATGAGACTTGATAGATTTGATCCCCCTACACCATAATCCTTTGGGGCACCTATAATGGGTTACCATACTGCATGAACACCAAAGAATTTTTACACCCATGGGTGTTTTCTTTCCAAGTTTCTCTCACTCTGCACCTGCATGATGAGTTGGATAAGGCAGTGTGGTGCTCTGGGAAGCCCAGATACCTTCCAGTGTGCAGCCCCACCATGGACAACAGTGTCCTGAGACTCCATCACAGGGCAGGCAAGCTCAGGGATCAGATGTGAGGGATCTCTTTGGACTCTGGACCACATGCTGTCTGTGCTGCCCTCTAATTTTTAATGCAAAAGTGGATGAGGACAGGAATGGTGCTCCTGAAAAAGGAGGATGCAATCGCTAAGCTCTCATCTGTTTGCAGATACTGAAGTGCTTTCCCCTTGCTAGACTGTCAATAAAGTGACAGCATTTTCACCAAGCATTGTCAGAAGAGACAGTACACTGGAGTACTTCCCCCCTCCCATTCAGTAAAAGGATACTGGAGTCCAGTGATTTCCCATCAGTTAATTCATTGAGCCTCTGTAACATAAAAGGGGTCAATTCTTTCCCTGTGATCCCTTTCGACCTGCAAATGTAAAGAAAATGCCTACAGATGAGAAGGACTGAGTTAAAACAGAATCCAAGGAGAAGCACTGCTGCCAGCAGATAGTTTATCTCCATAACCACATAACATAAAAAGTCCTTCAGGTAAACGTGCTTCAGGTTAGATAAAATTACAGTTGAAAGCGTGTTGTGGGCTCACCCGTGCCCAAGGGTAAGCTGTGCTACAGCCCCGTAGCAGTGTCCCTGAAGTGGTTTACTTCCCCAGGACCCCAGTGAGCAAAGGCTAGGGCTTAGGTTCCCTCTCACCTGGCTTCTCTGAGAGCTTGCTGAATGGCTTCTTCGATGACCTGGCCTGAGGCAGCTCGCTCCTTGGGACAGGGCACTGCTATCAGCACCCCGCTGCTCAGGCCCAGCCCCAGAGCACTGGCTGGGAGAGGACAAGCAGATTATTAGTGGTTCTCCTCGGGTAAATCAAATGCTGAAGGAAAACAACAGAGAAGAGTGGGTGCAGAGTGAAGGAACCCACAGAGCTGGAGCTCCTGTTCTTAGCTGACCCAAGGGTCTTTTCCAGCTACCAAACAGTTTATGTCTGCCTTTTTCTTTTGAGTCTGTACAATAAAAGGGGCAAAGAATCTGTTTTTCCAAAGAAAACTGATTCCACTTCTAAAGGCTCAGAAACTGTTTTTATAAATGCATTAACGTACATATTCCCTTCACCGCACCAGTGTGAACAGAACATGTCTGAGCATTCCAAGGTGGCTGCAGCTAGGCAGAAACTTGCTGTAAAAACTTCACTGATACTTTACAAAGCACTGAAGCAGGAATGAGGGAGGTGGGATGGCTTGGGTTTTGGGACAAACTCATCTCCAAAGTTAAAAAAGTGCCTTATCCAAACGTGATTTTTGTGTCCTGCCTTTTCCAGGGCCCTGCACAGGCCTTTTCTTTCTGAAACACACCAATGAGTTCAGCTGCCTCCTCTTCGTTCTGGACGTGATACGGTGCCTGGAAGCCGCTCTGGCTGGAGAAGAAGGCTGGGAACTCCCTAGACTCCCCAAAGGCAGCCACACAGACTCCCTGCGTCTCCTGCAGCAGTGGAGGCAAAGACCAGCAGGTAATCAGGAGAGGGGAAGGGGGCTCACCAAAAGAGCCTTTTAGCACAGGGTTTGGTTATTTGTATACATCCCACTCTATTCCATTATATCACCAACATTTTTCAAAGCAAAGAGCCAGACATGGTAACTGGTTAGACAGAATCTGGCTTACACAGGAGATGTGCATGTTGTTTGCTTGTGCTCAGAGCTGATCAAAAGCCATGCAGCTGTCATTAGGGCAACACTGAGTGTAAGGTAACAACTTGTGATCTGAAGATATGTTGTGAGCTGGCAGGAATATAAATGAGTTCTGTTTGTGATTAAGAAATACTGACACTGGCAGTCACCTGAAGTGCTGGCCCTGGTGGTTTCCACTCCTTAAAAAGTGACTCTACTGAAAATCATTTGATTCCCATTTTAATTCTGATTGTACTTTAGCATTTGATGGATCTAGCTTGCCTGATCCACCAGTTCTGGAGTTTTGTCCCAGAAAATCAAGTCCAAAGCCAGAGAAAGATGGCATGGCTAGCACTGTGCTTTTGGCATCATTTGGAACAGCTGCTGGAACAGCCCATTGGGCACGGATATTTTTATTTATGTATAGCCCCAGGACTGGAGCACAACAAATATGGCTTCATGTCCTCTCAACAGTAATTTCTAGAAACCTTAGGCTTAATACCTACCCCACCACCACTGGGCATTCTGGACACAAAGCACGTCACCTGCTTTCAGGCTCAGCAGCTCATGCTACCTACCAGATATTCCAGCGTCCTGCCAATATCAAGGATAGATTTGACTCCTGCAGATACAACAGCAACCGGAGTTCGTCCTAGCTCTGTCAAGTCAGCACTCACATCCAGAGCTGTCAAGGGACAAGCAGCCATTGTGTCAGTGATTGTGTTGTATTCCAAGCAGATGTGACCTGCCCTCTTAAAAAGCTGTATCTGCCTGGGATGCCACTGCCTGCTTTTGTAACCACTTAGATCCACAAACCAATATTACAGGCTTAGATCATGCCTTTAAGTGTTGAGATTGAAAGAGATATTGACAAAAAGAAGTCACATAGCTTAGGGCAGAGGTGCAGCCTTGTACTGCATCTCTCGAATCTTTGATCACATAGATAAACAGCAGGTAAAAAACTGGTAGAAAAGAAAGAAGAAGGTGTTATACAGCAAGGACAAAATGGAATATAATTTAAGTAGATTTTGATTTTGATATTGACATCACCGGCACCAAAAGCACCGCAGGAACTTTGCTGACCTCAGGAAATTCCCTAGTCTGGAATTTACATCTGAAAGGGATGGCATCCAGCAGAGCAGTGCACTTATGCTGTGCTAGGAATACATATGGCTAAGAAGAGAGAACATACTTAAAGGTCACAAACTACACTGCCAAGGCTGGGCCATTTTCCAGAGAGGAGCATGCACCTCTTACACAGACCAGGGCCTAAGTCTCTTTTGTGGTGAGACTCTCCTTCTCCTCAGCTGAGAGCGAGTTGATAATAACACTGTGCTCCAAGGCCCCTATCAGGTTATCCAGCCATTACGAAGTGGGAAAGGTATAGTCAGCTCCTGTTGCACCAGAAAACAATATCCATATAACCCCATGTAAGCAAAAGATAAACTCCCAGCCTCTTAATAACTGGCCAGTGCTACAGAGGAGTGTTTTGAAGCTTCTGGAAAGGAGACACCGGGGAGAAAACAAGCATAGTATGGTCAAGAAGAATGATAACTTTACTCTTCTGCAGGACAAACTGGGAAAAGCAAAAAAAGATGGAATTAAATAAAATGGAGAAAAATAAAATGTACTGATTTTCTTACTGTTCTCTCCTCCCCGATGGACACCTCCTATGCCACCTGTCACGAACACATGGATTCCTGATTTGTGTGCAGCAATCATTGTTCCAGACACAGTAGTGCCACCGGACAAGCCCTGTCAGGGGACAAAGTCACAGTCAGCACCCAGGGTGACATGGAGAACACCACATGTGGGTAGCTATGGTTGTGGTCTGACACATGGCAATGTCACAACAGCCTGCTGTCACCAGCTGACAAGTGAAACACGGATACAAATATTCTGCTAGGCAACACCACAGAGGAATCATGGTCCCTGCTACATAAGCTGCTCTTGCAAAGGCCTTTGTTCCCCAGGGCTTTCCATCCAGAAGGCTTCATAGGCAGCTAGTGTCACCTTAAGCTGTCACTTTAAGATTGTGATGGCCTGCATGTCACATAGTTTATATTTAACGTGATGATGCCTTATCATGCCAATAATATTCTTAGCCCAGTGCTCATGGCTTGCCAGCCTATCCAGAATGACTTTTCAGAAGGCTGTTCCCATACTTTGCCTCCTAAGGCTGCTATTCCCATACTTTGTTGTATTTTGATTCTAGGTAGGACCACGTTTGAGCTTACCTATAAACTACCACTTTACATGATCTTTTCAAGAAGTTTAAGAGCCACCTGGCTTGAAGCTGGAGAGCGCTGCACTATTGCTGTATAGAAAACACCACAATAGAAAGTCTACAAGCCATACCTGGCTGAGGACGAAAGGAAGATCTCTCCGAGACACTTTAGTTACATTTTTACTGCTTGCCAAGAACTCAAGTTCCTCATCTGTGAGTCCCACATGGATTTGACCCCTTAAAATACCTACAGTGGCTGGCACTGCTCCATTTGTTGTTACAATTTTTTCCACCTCTCTGGCCGTGCTAGAATAAGATAAACAAGACAACAGTCACAAAATTAATGAGGCAAACAATCAGACAGGAAAACTGCCATGTTTGGTGGCCATCATTCCCAGCTTCCAGCTTTATACAGTCCTTGTGATTTCAGCCAAGTCCAGTTCCTCTTCTGTATCTTCCTAGTGGCAAAAGTCTTTGCACCTGAATTTGCAGAAGTGCAGAGGCCTCATTTTCGGGATAGCAATGTCTGACCTCTATGCTTCATTTTTGAGGAAAGAAAACATTACCTGGCGTACAGGCAAATCTGGTTGTACGATAGACTACTGACAAACAGGGATTGTCTCAAAATAGGATCTTTCTGTATCTATTACCCATTATTTCTCTGAGATCATAGATCTTCACAGAAACCTCATGTAATTGAAGCCGTGCTCAGATGACCAGGATATATTTTTAACAATACAGGCAGTTAGATACAGAGTAACAACAGTGCCTGAGGATTCTCTAGGGCTGCGGTCTAGGTCTTTCTAAGCTTCACAGGTTTTATATTTCATCATTCATACACTATCCTTTTTAAGAGCAGCTTCTTCCTTTCTGAGCCATCTGCACACACACTAGGCAATCTTTAACTACTGAAACCACCTCCTTCCCAAAATCAAGTTTTTGGAGTTTCACTCTAAGAATGTCAGGCAGAATAACAGCCAGGTAAAAAGCAAGGTGGAAAATCAATACCAAAAAGGTCCTGTGCTTTCTGGAAGCAAGGATGGAGAGCTCAATGGTTTCTGGCACTGTAACCCAACGAAACACAAGTCTGCTGAACATCAAGAAATAAAGGGTAGAGGTTGGAGGGGTTCTGTGCAGGGTACAGAAGGCAGCAAGAGGGACCAGTAGCTCTCACAGTAGCTGCTCTGAATGGCACTGAGGAACAGATTTCACTATTGTATTCCAGTCCTTTTTGCATTGTGAAAGATATACCAAAAGAAACCGCAGAGTGTTTTCAATGTCTGTACAAACCATACAGCTGAAAAGGCTGGTAGTTCTCTCAGGGCAAGTGATGACGTTACCTGCTGCCACATTTTAAAGGAAGACAGAAATGTAAGGTGTTGGATAAGAAGGTAAATAGATACCCCATGTGTCCTTAAAAGGCCAAATACAACTGTTTTACACTGGAGCTCATATTCTGCATGCCTGACAATTTCCATTTGCTCTTCTTACTTATAAGGGTTTTGGCTTGACCAAGAAAACTGATACTGATACACCAGTTATATGCCTGTTCTTACAACTTTGTTGAACAAGGAACATCAAAATCCACCACCTCAGATTCTGAGGATAGGCCATGCCATGTGTAATGATCGTGCTTTCCAAGGCTACAACCGGTCTCCCCTCCATCAGGGCTTCCTGTACGGAGGGCTGAATCCTGACATAAGCACCTGGTGATAAACACAGAAAAGTTAATTATTTGTGTGGGTATCTGAGGTAACTATTGAGCTGTTTTATAAAAGGGAAATTGTCATCAACACAGTAAATTTATCCCCCTCTTCAGCTGTTCTTTGGGGTGAAATAACTTCACAAAGACTAAAGCTGTATTTTATGTAAGTGAAATATTTGCAAAAATATCTCTGTTGTTAGTGTGAACAATAATCCTCACCATCGTCACTGAGTGTTCCTCTGCCACCAGTTTTGCAGCTGCGTTGTCATTGGCTCCAGCAACATTACTTTAAATTAACATTACTGTGAACAAACTGCGCCCTGAAACCATGCCCAAAGAATATGTTCTAAAAGAGTGGAGAGACCAAGGATACCATAGTAACTCAATATATTGTAAGACTATTGTGCATCAAGACTATTGTTGCTCTTTGTTTTGCTCCCAGAACACTGTCAGCAAGGTCCCTGCTGCATTCAAATGAGGAAAATGCTTTTCACCCAGGAGCTGTTTCAGAATACACTACTTACCATGCAGAAATCTTCTCACATGGGTGGTCCCACATGCCACAGTGGACACATGTTTTCCCAGGCTACAGGTTATCTTCCCAATCATCTTGTGCATACAGATGGTGCTGAGGTAACAAAAATCAGGTAAAACCAAGTAATTTAGCAGTAATGTGACCGTGTGAAGCTAAACATACCATCTATTGCCTTGATCTCGGAAGGTAAACAACCCTTGCTCAGGAGACTGCCTGGAGACTCCTTGGTGCTTCAAGCATGAGCCAGGGTGTCAAAGCAAAATGCTAAGCTGAGGAAATGGAGTTGGAAGGGTTCACCTGGCCCGTTGTCAACACTGGGCTGAAATCGTGGGGAAGCAGAGGAAAGGATGAGAAGTAACGAACTTAGAGAGAGTTTGGGAGTAGACAACTTTGTAATTTCCAAAGCTCCTTGCTCATGACAGACTGCAGGCTCAGCCACTGCCACCTCCAGCCTGAGAGACCACAAGGAGAAATGAACAAGGTGGACGCAGGCAGAGGAACGCTACAAAGATACGAACGCAGTTTTTACTGCTGTCTAGGAGGAAACAGCAGTTCAGTAAAACAAAGAAAGGAGCTGGGAACTGGTAAACCAGGCTGTAAGTACAAGGAGGAAAGAGCAGCTTTCCCCAGAGCCCGGAGAGCTTTATGTAGGCTCACGTTACATCATCTTTCTTAGCGCAAAGCCGTGGAAGCAGAGCAGCAGTTCAGCCCCGGCAACAAACTCCAGAACTCTTCTGGTCTCTTAGCAACTCCTATTCACTTTAATTACATTCATTTCCAAACAGAGAAAGAGGGGGAGAGAGCTGTAAAGGTTAAGAGACTGGTCTGGTCTGGGCCTCGGGGCAGTTTCACTCAATGCCTGGCTGCTTCACATATATTCCCTGGGCGTTTTGCTGTATCCCTCCAGCCTTTCTATTCCTCACGCCTTCACCAGAAGGAAAGGATCCCATTCTTCAGTCTTTTGTACCTATTGTTAACTTAGGTGGCAAATCAATTAAAATAAGTTCTGTGCTCATGTTACATTCAGCAGAACACGGCTCTGAGCCCAGCGTGTGGCACTAGAGCTATATAGAAACACCTTATACCCACGAGGAGTATTTTTGCCCAGATCCGAAGACTTCAGCTATACAGGACAGCTGGGTTGTGTAAGTCAAGAAAAGAGGGCCTGGTTCAGCTAGACACGATACACACCTGTCTGAACAGTAAGATTTTCCACTTTCCAAATCCTTTATAGGGATAAAAAACATTAAGTTTATGGAATCACACCATGACACTAACTTGGCAAAAGCTCTTGCTTCATGCTTACAACCTCTGCCTGTGCAGTGCTAAGCTCAGCAGCCTGAGTGGTTCATGCAAATGTTCGGTATTGCTCTGTGTGTGTGTGTATACACCCCTCGCTCTCTAGGGCAAAGTCAGCTTTGGAATAAATTCATTAAGCCAACAAGGTTACGCCAGGGATCAGTTGAGCTGCTCGAGTTGTGCTCTGAATGTTAACAACCCCCCAAAGGCTGGAGCACAACAGCCTGGAGTGCCCAAGTTGTGCGGGCTGGTGGATAAAACCCAGCTGGTCAGCACCTGAAACCCAATACAACTTAGCTGATGTTCGCTGGAAACTCAGCCAATGCTTGGCCTGAGCTGCCTGACAGAGTTTGGAAGCTTGGCAAGTCTTGCAGCAAGACCCACCCGACCTTTCACCGTGTAGCGAAGCTTTGCAGACTCCTCTAGCACAGACTGGCTTTCCTCCCTCCTCCAAACCGTCCCTGCTCGCCTCGCCCCATGATCGATCCAGTTCATCCAACCTCATAGAGCAATGGCCTGGCGTGCCTCTTACCTCTGGGCGTCTGTCTCACGCAGGGCGGCCAGATGGGTGCTGGAGCAGTGCCTGGGCAGCCCTGGAGAAGGCGGGAGGATGGGGGGCCGGGAGCAGCACATGGGGGTGCGCAGCCTGGCACTCCTGGCGCAGAGAGCCCATTTATTATTAACCACAGGCAGCTGAGCTCTGCAACTGCTCGCTGCCTGGGGTGCAGGGGGCCATTTCACAACGGGGCGAGGAAAGCTGCCGTGATTATTTTGGTTCCCATGGTGCCAGATTTCCCCCTCACTCTTTAAACGACTTTTCTCATTTTTCAGATTCCTTTGCTGTTTGATACTTTTTTTTTTTTAATGTGTGAATTCATTGCTCCCTGAAACAATGCCTCTGCAGACTGAGCCCCTTTGTACTGATTCCTAAAAAGCAGAGGAATTGCATTCATGCCTCCCCCACAACTTTGCCAAATACAGCTGTTAAGCTCTTTCTTCTCAGGGTAAGAGCTCTACCCAGCTCTGGCCTCCCAAGCAAGGAAAGCTGTAGGTCTAAAGTGATACTCTATGCTGCAGACACCTGGCTACACCGACACAAGCTGGGTTCACAGGGGAAAACTATCATAGTCTCCTACTGTAAAGACAATCTAATCTAGCAGTTCCAGAGTGGCTTCGAACGAGGACTTTGAAATTAATAAATCTTTGTCCCCTCATAAAAAAGCAATGATACTTTGAGATCTAATGCACTGATACTAGACACGTTTTGATTTGATATTCTGCAGGAAGTATGAAAGTTCAGAGTTAAATTGCTACCCATGAAGGAATTAATTTACGGGATAAAAGATGGACATGATTGTATGCAGCTTCCATACATAACATAAAACCAGCTGAAGTAATTGCTAATGTATTGCTAAAGTAATCAGTGTCACGGAACTGATCTGACTGCAATCCATTAATCAGGAAATTGTAAAGCATAGGTTGTTAAAGAAGTATTTGCGCTTCACACTTGCCCCTTTCAAAAGAAGTTTCCTGCAACTTTTGTTTAACTCAGCAGTAATGAATGTCACCTTATTTTCTACATCCCTCCAATCTCTTCGACTAAACACATTCGAACTTCAAACAAAACTTGCTGAGCTACAAAGACAATCCACCTCTGGCTTTTGCTATGCATCTGGAGGGAATTTAACTGCAGAAATGATAGATTGCATCCTCAGATACCATAAATGGATGCTAAAGATCTTGTGAATGGTATCTTCTTCCTGGGGGGATGGGTAGCCAGATGTACTGAAAAGAAAACGTGTAGGTAAAGGAACATTTTTAAAAAATAAACACAAATTAAAATGGTATCATTTGCTTTTCAATTAAATCTATTTGTAAAGACTGCAGTACTGTAGGAACCATCTGGGCTATCACGTTTTCGGTATGCTACCAGGCAAGATGATTTAGTAATCAAGCTGGCCACTCAGCTTCCAGATCTCAACATCAAGACCATCTCAAGATGATCTTTATGCAGCAAGCACCCAGTTCAGTCTGCCAGATAAGTCAGGGGTAAGAGTGTGTTGCTCAATCTGCCATTTTTCTCCTCAAACCAAATGGAAAATCAGCCTGTTGGATTTCTAGCTCAGCTTTCCAATTTGACTTGCAGGTCTCCAAGACAAAATGGGGCCACTCGAGCAGCTCTCTGAGGGCACTCCTGCAGTCTTGTACACATTCCAGGTTTTTATTTGTTTTTTTTTTATTTATTACAATGAAAATAATATCTTATATGAGCAATTTTCACGGGCTAACCCCATCTTTTGCTGTACTGTAAAAGCCACTGAGGCTTGCTGAGCCAGGGAGAGAGTGGGCCAGTTTGATACCTGCCAGCTCCTGAGAGACAGGCTGGTCGTGCCGTTCCCAGCGTGTTTCTGAAATGTGAGGTATGGCTGGTGATGGTATAAGGGCTGGGGTGACTAAGTGGCTGGCAGAAGAGAAAGTCCTGGAGAACAGCTGGAGACAGTTTGTGCAGGAAACCTGGGGGGAACTGCGTGTAACTCCCTTCTCTGCTTGCTGCAGTGTTGGCTGACTTTCCAGTCCTATCTGCCTGCAGTGACCCTGAGACCTTACTGCTGGTACTTCCCCCTCTGGGCCTCAGAAGTAGAGGTTAATATTAAGCAGGTTGCTGGGTAAAATGGGAGCGGCTGGGAACAATGAAGTCACCATGGCAAATTCGTACTGCCTGCTAGGAGCTGGGCCCTGGGGCTACCCTTGCGTTTTCATCTGTGAGTGATTCCTGCCCCAGTTACCATTTCCCCTGAAACCTCTTCTTCTCTCTCAGGGGCATCACCACCGAGGGCATCAGGGAAATGAGAAGCCCCACATCAATTTTTGTCACATCTTCCTTGAGACAGTATTTTCCTTTCCCTCTGTACCTGATTTCAAGGAGTCTGTTAACCTGCAGCAGTTCTGTGGGCTGGGATTTGCTTATTGGTGTTTCTCAATCATGAAGCTTGTTTCTAGGCCACCAGTATCCAGGAGATGTATTAGGGACATGCAGAGTCATACAGAACACACTTCTCTAGCCATCTGTTTGTTTTACCTTTGTGCGAACTATGGTGCCTGAAACTGGCTGTTGTGCCAGGGCTGGTATGTAAGGCAACAATCTAATCAACGCCAAGCCTGATGAGGTCACTCTTTAGTGATTTAACCTGTCTTTTAAGGCTTACATCCTTGCACTTTCATCAGCAGATTTTCACAATCATTCTAATGGTTCCAAAACAACTTTCCAGATTATTTTAATGGCTTGATGAGAAAGTATTTGAGTAATTGATTTATTTCCTAACATGAAGGATTTTTTTCTCCAGCTGTTTCTAGCAGAATGTAAGACTAACGTGTACAAACCTAGCATGGGTTTTGAACTTTGGTTTCAGTGTTGAACACGGTATGAAGAATGCTCTGTGATGGACGCAGAAAGTAAGTTTCTTCATTTTAACATGAACTTTCAAAAAAGGCCTTCCTGATCCTTGTGGCTCAGTTTTCTATTGAACATCCTGTCTTTCTCGTAACAGGATTTGTGGAACCAGATTTGCAAGCTATCTGGCACTCGCCACTGGGCTGCTAACCTCGGCTGCTGCTCCTGTCAGTGCTGCATTAGAGAACCTGGATCAAGGTCTCTGTCTGACGCCAGCTCCTTATCTTGGGTGAAGGTTGGTTTTATACAACAAACCATGTCCATTCCCAAGAACAAAACATCTCTGTGCCCAAACCTCTGTCCACTGAATCCTGTGGAGATCAGCATTTTGCCATCTTTTGCTCTGATGCAAGCCTTTACCTTGGTTTGAAGTCTGTTAAAACCAAAGAATGGTTTGGGTTGGAAGGGACCTTAAGATCATTCAGTTCCAAGCCCCCGCCACCGGCAGGGACACCTTCCACTACAGCAGGTTGCTCCAAGCCCCTGTGTCCAACCTGGCCTTGAACACTGCCAGGGATGGGGCAGCCACAGCTTCTCTGGGCAACCTGTGCCAGTGCTTCACCACCCTCAAAGATTTTTTTCCTATGCAACTAATATAGCCCCTCTTCCCCTTCCATCTTAAAGCCGTTCCCCTTGTCCTGTCAAAACCGGTATGTGTACTTCACCTCTGCTTAATTTAGAGTTCTGTTTGCCCAGGTCACAGCTCTGCACATTCCAGAAAATGCCAACAAGGGCATTCATGTCACCTCATTCCTCAGGTCATCTGAGGAACGTTTCAAGGCAACCTGCACACAGATTTGCCTCTTCTGACTGCTCTAGTGCAATTCCTAATGTCCTGCCATTGTAGGATGGTGTCCTTGAGAACAAAGGCTAAATTTCGGTATTTTTCTGAAGTGACTGATGGCTTAGATACGTTTGATCTTTTAATGTATTTTCAAACAGGTATGTCAAACATCAGTAACACTGCAGTGACAGACTTCTCTCTTCACCTTGCCCCGGAGTCCCTGCATGCCACTCTGCTTTTTAAGGCCGTGTTTAGTACTTGGCTGAAGACTCTTGGCAGTAGGATGACAAGGACACGATGCGCATCAGGCAAACAGTAGTTTCTCAACCAGGATTTATTATGGCAGAAGGACATGATGTTTCGCACCCGAATTAGCAGCACTGAACTCTCTGGTGGCCTAGCGCCAACATTCGGACTGGGCTTCTGAGGCGCCACTGGCTCGTTCTCCCCCCTCCCACCAG
>NW_009927853.1:0-26042 GCF_000696875.1 Nestor notabilis | reverse complement strand
GCCAACCCAGGTGTAGGACCTTGCACTTGTGATGACCACAAAGGAAAGCTGGGTGCTGAACTAGATACTGTGTTATTTATGCATGATTTCTCACTAGAATTTCTCAAATTGTTTTTACTGTTTTAACCTCAAACCCAAACAAAATTCAAGTCCAATTTTCCAATTAATCTACAACTTCCTATTCACCACAGCTTTAGAGAGAGAATATGGTTGTTTGTACTGTTCCCTTTAATAGAAAAGTAATGGAAACCAGCATTATTCTTGGTGCATGAAGACTTCTTCAGTTCTACAACTTGGACAAAATGGTTGTTCTGAAGAAACAGTTTAATATCACAGATTTCAGGCTTATATGTTTCTTGCTTGAACGTGTACATCTTGCTTGAACGTGTACATCTTCTGCACTCAGGCTGCAGTTTGTTGCCAATCCTTCAGCATTGCACAAGGCAGGAGTTTGATTTTAAGATTACAGTCTAGTTCTGTAATATGCGGAGCACAGGCTTTTACGTACAACTGAGTTGGATGGTGCCATGGGGATGTTAACTCTCCAAACAGCCATGTCGGGTTGTTCAGTGCAGTTTGGAGCTAATTGTGTGTCTCTGTTTCTCACCGAGGACTGTTCCTCACCTTTCTTTTATAACAGGCTTTTTTAAGGTTCTGGGTCAGCTGACTGAAACTGGAGTTGCAAGCCCAGAGCAGTTTATCAGTGAGTATATCATTATTTCTTGGCATTTCCATAGAGGTTGCTGGGAACCAAAGGATGATGATGCTGACAGCAAATCTACTTGGGTGTGAGGCTTCCAACTGCTTGATGCCAGAGGGATTTATTAACTCAGCTCCCCCAAGGCAGCTTTTGGCACTCAGTGTGGGATCCAGTTCCAGCTATCCTGAAGGATAGCTTCTTGACTGGGGCAGGGTAAATTGTATACCTGCTTTTGAGGCTGAGCTTTAGGAGGGACTGCTGGGTGATGGCTTGTCTTGGCTGAATTACTGAAGCACCAGTAGCGAGGCAGAGGCTTTGCCTCTGATCAGAGCTCAACAGCATCCTGAGCTCACTTCACTGGTTTGACCAAGATGTAAGAAAACCTAGAAGAGGTGCTGCTGCCTTTGTCATAGTGCCCCTCTGCAGAGATGCTGGGGAAGGAGGGATCTCTTGGCAGCTAAGGAAAAGGCATTTGTTTAATTTTCCTGGTTCTGTCTCTGGGCTAATCTGACTCTGTGGCTTTCAGGTTCTGGGGTTTTGGGTGCATCTTCGTGTGATCCTGAACCCTGCAGTGATGAGTTTTCAGAACTTGTTGCAAATGTTAGACTTCACAGCAGTTTTATCTGAGATTAATGGTGACTCTTGTGCTGTCTGTCTGCTTCCACAGAAACCTTTGAGCACATGAAGAGATCTGGAGATTACTACGTTACTGTTGTAGAAGACACAAACCTTGGACAGATTGTTGCTACAGCAACACTGGTTATAGAACATAAATTCACTCACTCCTGTGCAAAGGTATCTTCTCTCGCTGCAGCTTTGTAGAGAGGGAAAAGATCCTGTTCCTGACTCTGTGCATGTTATTTTCATGGTGTCACTGTGTGATGAGGTCCTTCTGCATTTTAAAAGTATCTCCCATTCTTGGGTGCTCAGCTAAATAGTAATGGAAAGCTTTGGCTTCTCTTAAGGAGAAAGAGCAGTTGGATGGCTGTCCTGTTCTCCCTCCACTGAGCTTTTGAACTTGTCAGATGTGGTTCTGATGGAGCAGATGGCTGAGGATCTTGCTGCTGCGGAGGGAGTCCCAGCTAGATGTGTGAAAACAAGGAGCTAGAAATACAAATCCCTCGGCAGGGAAAGGCTGTGGTGGGGCTGCAGCTCCTGCTGGGTGCTGGAAGGGGCACTGTAAGCATGTTGGTCGCTGGAGGAGTGGTGTCTAAACAGTAGAAAATCTAAGTGTGAAACATAAGCAGAAAGGAAACTAACAACTGTGCTGTTCGACTAATGCTTGCCTGTATTTTCACAGAGAGGAAGGATAGAAGATGTCGTAGTAAGTGGAGAGTGCAGAGGAAAGCAGCTTGGTAAACTGTAAGTATTTTCCCACCGTTGCCATTCAGCAGCAGCAGGCAGGAAGCCCTTGCCCTGCTGCTTTCTGTCCCTGATGCAGCCTAGCTGGCTCAGCAGACCTTGGAGTGTGAGCGGGTGCTTGGCTCTGCAGGTGAAGCTGAAGGGCAGATCCTCCCCAGGCAGGCATGTGACAAGAATTTAGCCAGCAGGTATCACCAGCTGAGGTACTTAAAACAGAGACATAGTTGTCTGCAAGATGCTGGTACTTAGTTCTTTTTGTTTCCTGGGATAGTGACTGCCCTGTGCAGTGAAGGCAAACAGAGTGTTGCAAAACTTGGATACTGTAGGTCTGATAACTTCAACCATTAATTGATCCAGCATTCCAGGCCAGCTTCATTTAACTGTTGGTTTTCTGTCTGTTTCAGATTAACATCCACCCTCACATTGCTAAGTAGGAGACTGAACTGTTACAAAATCACTCTTGAGTGTCTGCCAAAAAACGTGGATTTCTATAAGAAGTTTGGCTATTCAGTATCTGAAGAAAACTACATGTTTCAACGGTTCTTTAATTAAGAACTTCGGGGGTTTTGGGTTTGGTTGGTTTTTGGGTTGGTTTTTTTTTTCCCATAATGACTGTTGGTGGAGGAGCTTGTGCTACAAACATTCTCTTTGTGGAAAACTTGTGGAGTTTATTGCTGCAAATGTAACAATCCTTATAAAAAATGAACATCAAATGTGTAAATCCTGGGGGGGGAGGGAAATATTACTGACATTTTAGAAGGGTCCTCTGGGTTAGGAAATAAGCGCTTAGAACTAATTTTTACTACTGTTCAGTCTAAGTGAAGCTTTTGTTCTAGCTGAGTTACAAAGGACTCTTGTTAAAGGGGTGGTTTTTAACCAAAGGTATATATTTTTATGTCAAATTTTTTCTTGCATTGTATTTTTCTAAAGGCTTGCGCTTCTTTTCTCGGTGATGAAGCACAGCTCAGGGGACTGTTCTGTTGCCTGTACTTCACAGAAGGATGATGTAGCTTGCTTGGGTAGGGACAGTGCTTCTCCTGGGCAGAATGAGTGATACAGAGCAGGTGTTAAGTGCTGTTCTTGCCATGAAGCCTCACTGAAGTGCTGATGATGTGTTGGTGTATCTCAAGTTTTATAGGCACTATTTTCCAAAACCGAATTTGTTACTGTTTGTGCGGGTAAGGGAGAATCCCTATGGGCTAAGCTAAACTTGATGTGCTGAGTTTAATGGCTGGGTACGTCTCGCTGCAGGGGTCCTGCACTTTAGCTGATAACTTACTTTGTTTTCAGGATAATTACTTCTTTTTTTTTTTCTTTTTTTTTTCTCTGACAAAGAAACCCAACCACAACATGTGGTTTTGTGATGGGGAAAGGTAACTGGAAAACTGGAATGTCTGGCAGAGAAAACACCCCATCTACAGTGGGGCTCCTAGTACTCGATGGGAATGTGGTTTGGGTTGGGCAGGAGTGTGTTCAGCTTCGTACTTTTGCTCCCCAGGGCTGGGGAGCTGTGATTGTGCTGGTAACTGGTTATGCCTATGGCATAGGAAACCAGCAGGGAAACCCCCACCCCAGCCTGGGGGACTGGTGCTGCTTTGGAGCATCCCTCTTGCTAGGAGAATGGATAAACAGTTTTAGCACTTTTGCCAGCAGTGGCAAGCAAATAACGTACAAAGCCCTGGTCTGAACAGTGGGGTTTTGTGTGGAGAGAGTGACAAATCCTGTATCAATGAATAGGGCATTATGAACACACGAAGGTTCGTGCACAGCAGCCGGTCGCGTTTGTGAACAGCGAGGCTTGACAAAATGGTTGTTCTTTGTGGCATGGAGAGGTACTTTAAGCTGTGGTGGGGTTCTGTTTAATGTTCCCGATGGTACTCCACTCACTGTAGTGTTTCCTTGGTGATGTCTGGTTTATTTATTGATTTTTATTTTTTAAATCATTAAGCTGAATAAATGAAGACTGCCAAACGTGTCTGGTTTTCATAGTGCTGCATGGTGCCTAGCAGTAGGTGGCCAGAGGATGTGTGCACCTACTGGCTTTCCAGGACAGTACCACCAGCTTCAAATAACCTTTGTTTTCCCTTTCCCTGTGCTGAAAAGATGACTTTTTGAGACTCCACGTTGTTTTCAGCATGTGTCTGATGCATGTTTTCAGCTTTGCAAGTGTTCAGAGGACATTCTCTGCTTGGGGTTGAAGCCTTTGCCTTTAGGCACAAACCCCAGGCAGGAGTTTCTAACCTGCTTTCTCCTCAGCAGGCCAGCAGCTCCCCATTGTCTTTGGGTTGTTCTACCCACAGGAGGCAGCAGGGATGCTCCCTGTAGACCACTGAAGTGGCTTGAGCCCTGACTCTGAACTAATTGTATTAAATCAAATACTGCTTTATGGTGGCCCAAATGACCAAGGTGGATTTTATTGCCTTTCACAGTTCTAATTAAATCTGAATCTCCACTAATTTCAAGTGGATTATTTGAATTCAGAGAGACCTATACTGTCCACATAGCTCCACACCCTCATTAAGAGTTAATGAAAAGATTAGTACAAGTAAGGAGCAGGTGAATGTGTTCCCCGCTTCAATCAGTGTAAGACAAATTAATTGGGCTGAAAGCTTCGGTTTGTGGCTGTGTAACAATGCTGCTGCTGGGCAGGATCCAGCTCCTGAGCATCCCTCTGGCAAGTGCTGAAGAGCTCTTTGTTCTGTAGCAGGGGTGACATCCCCATCTCTGTGGCACAGCACTTAGGGCAATTTCGTGTTGAGCGAGGAGCTGTCAGGAATCCCACTGGACTCCTGTACAGTCATTTACGGGTGTGAGCTGCACTAAAGCTCTGGAAACACTAGTTGGAAAAGGCACTAACCACCCTGCCAGCCCTCCACAAGCTGCAGGCAGATGCTGTAGAGCTGATACTACCCAGAGCGGAAGTCCAGACCACCCCGCACACAGGTGTGTACTCTGAATGAGCATGGTTCGCAGGAAGTAGGAAAATGCCACAAATAACAGCTTTAAACAGCAACAGGTAGTATTAAAATACATTACATGTCTCCTGAATTGCAGAAGCCCTGTTGATTTACCTACAGTACCATTGGCTCAACAGGAAGGAGCAAGACCTCCACAGGAATAAAGGAACTTTATTAAAGGCTTTTATCAAAAATCAGCCATAATGTAACTACCACCAGCTCTTCCAGATGTGTAACTTCACCCAAAACAAATCCCCAAGGAGGAGGTAACAGCTGTCCTCCTGCCCTGAGAAAGAGCTCCAGCTCCTTCACTCTGCATCCCCAAAGCTGTGGGTGCTGCAGCTTTGTGTCTGAATCTGGGGAAGGGGGGAAATAATAATTTCAACCTCTACTGCTAGTCACAGTGAGAGGCCCCACTGCCAGCTACCACCTTTGCTTCAGCCCCAGAAAGCAACTGTGATGTGACTACCTACTAGCAGAGAGCCAGAAGCTTTAAGAAAAAGACTTAATAACAGGTAAGAGGAAAACTAATCAGAATCCCTTAGGATCCGAGAGGCTGTTAGCTGCATGCAGCAGGCAGACTGACCAGAATGACTATAGAAGGCAGCAATAGGGGGTAACGGCATGACAAAATAAAGATGGATTGGTGGAAAATCCTTAGTCATGAAGCTTATTGGTTTGTGAAATGGTCTCCCTGGGGAAGCACCAGGACCCCAGTGAGGTAACAGCACCAGACTACACATGAACAAGCCTCTGGCAAGGGAGAGATAGATGAATCACCAGCGTTCTTCCATCTGTGCTTCATCTCTGCCCTTCCCAAGGGAGATAAACCAGCCATTTTATGTGAAGAGCTGGTTCCCATCCTCATAGCTGGCATTTGGTGAGCTGTGCAAAGAGAGACATCCCCAAACCCCACCGCAGCAGCACAGTGGTTGCACAGGGTAAGCAGTGAAACATGCGAGAACCTATTTCCCGACAGCTCTGACTCTTTTAAGAGAGTCAGTTAACAGCATGTAATAAACCCCACAACTGCAAACGCATCAGCTTAACACTGATGTGCTGTAGTTCTTAAGGAGGTAGAGTCACAATCCCTTTTTTAAAGCTGAACATTTCCCAACTAAAGCATCATATATTTCTTCAAGATTTCTGTCTGGAGGATTTGCATTGCTCCATTATCTCCATCAGTGGCAGAGGACAGCCAGCGGTAAAGGGAAAGCACTGCTGTGTACACTGGTTCAGGTTTGGCTCCACTGTGAGCCCTCCCCACCTGCAGCACTCCAGGGCCTTCACATCCCAAAGGAGAAGAGGTTATTGGGCTATAAAGCCTCACCCAGGTGCCCTGGCTCAGCTCACAGCCCAGACTTAAAACAGGAGGATTTCCTCTTTGGGTGGCACTAGTGCATGGGTTCTGGCAGCATGGTTTAACCCAGGCTGGAGTTTTCAAACCAGAGTTTGCTAACTACATGTAAAAGCCTTAACACAGGGCAGGAGCTCAGACTTGCCCCTCAGGAGCCTGCCCAGGAGCTGCAAGACCAGGCAGAGGATTGGTGACTAAGCAAAGACCAGCAAGTCCCAGGCGTAATCAACCTGTGTTGAATACACAGTGAGGTACAACTCCTACAAAGTAAACAAGCTGTTGGACAATTCTGCAGAAGAAGGCAGCATCAAAGTGATCCTCACAGTACAAAATGGCTGCTCATGCCTTGGAATTCAAAGATATCTGCCCTCAGAGTCCCCTCCACACAGGTTGCTTGTTCTGAAGCTGACAGGGGCAAAGAGCCATATCAGCATACAGAGAGCAAGCTGGATGCTCAGATCCCCGAGTGCTTTTTATATTGATTCGACTCTCCTGAGCCTTCCTGTTCCCTGTTAAAATACAGTCTAATAACAATTTCAGATTTCCCAAATACCCAAGTTCTTCTAACAAACAGCTCCATCATCTGCTCAGTCACCACAGTGCTCTAAAGGAGCCATCATTTCATTCACATTGTCTATCCATCAGTGATAGACTGATCGGCAAATCAAGCAGAGATGCAGAACTGCGACTGTCCTTGCAACACCAGAGGTTCTCACAATGCTGCTGAGAAGGGAGAAGAGTTGAATGGCCTTGGAGATTCCCAATTTGAAAACTTCAAAGCAGTGATTAAGTGTGTGTCCTTACTTCACTCTAAAGCTTTAGAAGAGCCAAGGTGAGTCCTTTGGCTCCTGACACTATGGCCAATGCTTTGGGCCTCAGTTTTCAAACACCAACCCAATTTTTACCTCAAAATGCAACTGTTGTCTTACAAAGGGAACTACTAATTCAATACCAGTTTGAAGATGTACTATTCTACTAGAGAGATGGATCATTTTGTTTTGTTAAATTTAAATAATCCTATAACTAATTTAATAAGTAGCTTTTTAGCACTAGCTGAAATAATTCAGTGTTGGTGTGTGAAATTGGTAGCTGCTCTCTATTAATTCAGCACATGACTATTTTATTAAGTAATCAGTACTGCTTAACTTACATAAAACAAGGTGAGATTTTTAGAAGTATTTTGTCTCAAATTGATCTTGGAGTGTCAGCCTCAAAATAATTCAGATATAGTGAGGTTTGTAAACAAGGTAAAGAGTTAAATATCAGTTAGGTCACTGCTGTTGCTCAATTGCCAGTAGTAGTGCATAGTGCAGTTCATAAAGCACATTTCTACAAGCATGACCATAATATATACTGAGAACAAGGTGAGTTTTAGCAAACTTTTTCTTTACTAAAGTCTCTTGTTATAAATTACACAAATAACTTTATAAACAAACCCCCCCAGCTTGCATTTTGTTTAAAGTAATAACTTTATATCATACAAATAAAGAAATTTCAAGTATGAAAAGTGCATTATTGCAATAATACCTCTTTGCAAGTCCAAAAATCTTGGTTTAGAGTAAAACTGTAAAGTGTAAAAAAGGAGTAAAACAATCAGTGCCATCTATTCATTCAAGAAGTCCAACATCTTAAAAATGATGCTTAGTGTGTTGCAGAGGCAGATTTACATCTGGAAGCAACATGTAATTGAAAAGAAGCTATGTGTGTGTGTGTGTGTTCATTGTTTTGCTTATTCTTTTTTTCCTCCCAGTTTTCTTCACCTTTCTTGTCAGGAATTCACAATAAAAACAGTGCTTGTCCTCAGGTATCATCCGTTCTGTGCTGCTGCCACATGCATGGTTCCAAGTTCTTCATCCTCTTCGTGCATTCGCTTTAAACTTCCTGCAAAAGGCAAGAGGAAGGAGGAGACATCTGAAAAGATCGGCTCTCACAATACACAGCTGCAAGGAGGACTACAGGGCAGTTGTTACTATCTTCTGGCAGGGACTCTGTCCTTTGAAGACATTCCACTTTTGGACAGCCAATTGCTGACAGCACTCTGCTTCCCTCTCACTTCTACACATGGAAGAGAAGTTCCCTAGAATCTGCCATTTCTTGCACTCCCTTTACATCTCCCCTCCAGACTCCACTTTCACTGACTTTCAGCAGGGCACACCTCTATATGACAGAAAACAGATTTTACATGCCCTCATCCCCCATTATCTGTTTAAAGACACAACAAAACACTTTTCTAGAGCAATTGCTTCAATTTTAAGGGCAGTGATCACATCATGAACATTGGCTGCTTTCAACCTGTCACTCTTGATTCCTCCAGCACAGTTGGGGTTTTTGAAGGACAGGGCCCTTCTCCAGCATGGTGTGGAAGTGCAGAAAACAAGGAAGGAAGTTCAAACATAAGAGAACAGAATATGCATACTGAAGTTCGAACATCGCTTGCACACCAACTGCAGCCAGCCCCTTCCCAAAAGTTCGAGATTCACCTAGAGAGTATCAGAGTCACCTCGCAACACCACGTAAAACAGGTGGCGTCACACACAACAGGAGAAGCTTCTGACCTGTAGTACCAGCTGGAACTGCGAGAGATCTCTCCAACTGCAGTGGTGACATCATCTGGATGGTTAATTTTGCTAGATAGATGGCTTCGTATTCCTGAAAAGGTTTAATACACATTGATATTAATTTAGCATAATGCTTCGTAAGGATGAGAAGGACTAATTCAGAGAGTTCACTAGGATGGACTAGAGAGTATGCTATAGTAAGGCAGAGATTTTACAGAATTCTTTGTGGCTTTGATGTAAATGATAAAACAACATCAGGAAAAAAGAGCAAAAGAGAACAAAGTAAACTTTCATTAAGAAAACAACAAAACATCTGTGAGAATGTTCAGAGAAACCATCATTGCTCCCAATTCAGACAGCGGAAACAAACCAAACTTAGAATACAGTTGCTTCAGAGATCTGTTACAAGGACAAACCACACAGGGCCTTCAAGTTGCGTTCTAGTGACCTGTCACACTTTCAGTACTACACAATAACTCCTTGCAGGAGTTATTTTAAAAAAAGGAAACCCCCAACCGAAACCCCCCCTCCTCAGAAGATAATCATCACCTTGCTGCCAGGCACCAAAGTAGTAGCAGAGACACTGCAAACCTGTTTTAGCATACTGTCCTTATGTCTGCCTACCGTTCACACAACAGACTCCTGGAATATGATAAGGCAACTTCGTGATACCACTGTTTGCTGTTTCAGACTTGTGAATTCCATTGCCTAGGAATGCGAGTGTCCAGACACCGATGCATGCCACAACACCCAGCACTTTCCTTAGCCACCAATTAAGCTGTTTCAGAGCCTCTTAATCACTGCTCAAGCCAGGATTTTTATTCTTCCTCTCTGCCTGGATTTGCTTTGTCTAAAGCTTAAGTGTAATGAGGTAGGTACCCACTCATCTTCCTCCCAAGCTCTACTGTAGCTTCTGACATTTACTTGAAGCATACTTTTACAGTAAATGTTAAGCCTAAGTAGAAACAGCTGTTTTGCAGGAAGGTGATTCATCAAATGGCTTCCAAGTTATGATCAGACAAAAAAACCCTAAAAGGCACCTGAAGTTGATGGACAAATCCAGCATTTGGATTAATACAGAATCTTCTTTCTTGAACATAAGTAAACGCGTCCCTTAAAAAGAGAAGGAGAGAGAAAATACTTCAGTGGAAAACAGATAGTGACAAAAGTCTCTGTGGTTTCAGGAGTCTTTCTTCCAGTTATCAGTTCTTAGGAAATACACAGCCTTTAAATGTTCCTCAGAGCCAGTTTGTACAACTGAAATTGTTTGGGCAAAACTGTAAAATACTACTAGTTGTAAAATACTATTTGCCCAGGTCCACCTCCAGTTGTCAGCTTGCTGGCCTGCTACCAACACACTACTTGGAGCAACCTCTTGGAGTCTTTCCTATAGTTTTACAGCAAGGCATTAATACCTACAGATATATTAGGCCTCTTATCAGTGCTAAGTACTCTGTCACCCCAGCCTTTTCAGACAAAGGGTTAGCTATGTGACCACACTCTGCTCTTACCTGTACTTCACCCCAAATGTTTCCATTATGTATGCAATAACTAAGGCAGCACTGGAAAGAAAGAAAGAAAAAAATTAGTAAAAGATAATTCCATTGTTTAGAAAAAATTAGTAAGCAGGATGAATGGTTTCCTACCTTCTAGAAATCCCTGCGTTTCCATGGACAAGAACTTTCCCTAAGAAAGAAAAAACAAAACCAAACAGCTTGTATGGACTGAAGAAAATTCTTTGAAATTTAGGTTTTTTTCCTCATTATGGAGAACTACACAGGAGCAATGCACACCCTAAGAATAAAAGGTGTGTCTTATTTCAGTCTAGATTACTAATTACACTTTGTCCATTCCTGCCCTGGGAGAGAGGAGCACAGATCCCTGCCTCAGAGGATTTTCAGTAGCAGAATCTGTATTCTAGGACTCCAATGCAGATTTATAGCCCTGCATTAGTGCACAGAACACAGCTGTGTTTAAAGGGGCGGGGGGGACAAACCCAGATATTTGAAGAGGTTTGTTTTCCAGTAGGAGGTAAAGGAAAGAACATTTTGCTATGAACTTATATAGTTTTAATCAAGCACAATGAAGCCACAATTTTAAGAAAACCTAATAATTAAGAGCCTCTAATACATATTGCTAAATTTTGAAGCTTTATCAATTTATTAGTAAATGAATGGAAAAAGTTAATGATTTTACCTCCACTTTGTAAACTTCCATCAATAAATTCTTTAGTCTAAGAAAAGAAAAAAAAAAAAGACAGATTTAAAAGTTTCAGATTATTTTAGATGTTACTGCTACTTGCACTTAAATTTGGCAGAATTTTATCTGTCTTTATATACAGTGACAATAACACACTCTTTTACAGATTCTGTTTACATAGTCTTAGACACCACTTCAACTGGACATTATTTCTTCTGTACATTTAACTATCTATAAAATTGTCACTGAAAAATTAGTGTGAAGCCAGAAACAAAATGCATAAAGTTCCATTCTTGTGCTTTTTACAATCATCATGCCACATGTTATGTCACTATCTTAAAAAGTAACTTCCAAACATCTTTGCTTAACAGCTGGGGGGAAAAAACCCAACCCAACCAACAAAACCACAAACAAAACCCCACACACATCAACAGCGATACAGCCTGGACCCCTGCGTGACACAGGTGTCAGCAGGGAAGTTCTACAATGGTATTTTCAGTTACAGATGTAGGTCTAATCGATCTGTGAGACATGATGTAATGAGGTCTGTGGAATACTGTCAGGTTGAAACAGCTGGTTAGATGAAAAGCAAAAGCTAAATAACTTATTGTGGGGAAAGTTCAGACTAGACTTAAAATACACCAACACAGAGATGCAAGATTTGCAAAAGATGTTTGATCAAATAGCGTCATACTTCAGAAAAGCCATAAGCCATCAACTGACTTGGTGCCTTGTTCTGCAAAAACATAACCACATCTGCCACATACAGAGAAGCCAAAAGACCTTTGTTTCCTTGGTTTGGGTAAGAACCAAAATTCTTCTGCTCTGTTGCAAACTAACCTAAAGCTACAAAACCACAGCTCAAATCTAAGGGTTTATTCTATTTCAAAATGTTAGTATGTAATGGGTACTGTTTAACAAAGTTACTTTTTAACTCCTCTACAGTAAACATGTCTCAAGATGCTGTAAAAGGTAATTACACTATCTAGTTACTATTTTCTGTTGAACTTGTTTTGATACGCTGTTGAATTTGATACAAGAGATGTAAATACTCTTGAGTTCAAAAAGTAAGTTTCCTACAGGCCGATTTCTCCAGCACCCTCTCATGACCAGATTTCTTCATTTTGAGACCAGGCTTTTTTTTCTCCTTCCTTTTCCCCCCTCCCTGAGACCATAATAAGATAAAGCTCTTCACACTGTGCCTTGGTGTCAATACTTGTAAAAAGAAGTTAATTACACTTACTAATGTGGCAATAAGGTCACATAAGAGTTCTCAGGCCCTCCAGGCACCTCAGGCTGGGAATCCCAAATTTGAAACTAGCATTTGTTAGTTCAGAAAACTCTTACTGGGCAACTCCATTCCCAATCCATTCACATGAACACACAAATACTTACCATGGGGAAAAATCGTATTATATTCTCAACTGGATTATCTGCAATATCCAAGACTAAATACCTACAATGAAAACAGTTGCTATGAGTACACAGTAATACTGAGTTGCTGCCACTAGCTCCAGAATTTCTACAATGAAGCAATCTCTGGAGTTGTCCTTATGCAAAACGCATGTGAGGAACTTTCCATGATATCCCCTGACAAAAACACATCTCAGAGGGGAAGAAATTCACAAGTGCTATGCTACAGATGACTCAAGTCGGAAAGCTGAGTACTACACACTCACATGCTCCCCATGAGTTTGTAAATATGGGCCAGTGTTCTTTTCTGGGGCTCTACGCAACTTTTCCAGAGCTACCATTCTGATTAAGTTACCTCAAATGTTTTATTAGCAGGACAAACCATACTCACAACTAACAGCTTTAAAACTCTAGACAGTTATAGAATCACAGAATGGTTTGGGTTTGAAAGGACCTTAAGATCATCTAGTTCCAACCCCCCTGCCATGGGCAGGGACACCTCATACTAGACCATGTCATCCAAGACTCTGTCCAACCTGGCCTTGAACACTGCCAGGGATGGAGCATTTACCTCTTCTTTGGGCAACCCATTCCAGTGCCTCACCACCTACACAGTAAAGAACTTCTTCCTTATATCTAACCTGGACTTCCCCTGTTTAAGTTTAAACCCATTACCCCTTGGTCCTATTGCTACAGTACCTAATGAAGAGTCCCTCCCCAGCACCCTTATAGGCCCTCTTCAGATACTGGAAGGCTGCTATAAGGTCTCCACGCAGCCTTCTCTTCTCCAGGCTGAACAGCCCCAAGTTTCTCAGCCTGTCTTCATAAGGGAGGTGCTCCAGCCCCCTTATCATCCTCATGGCCCTCCTCTGGACTTGCTCCAACAGCTCCATGTCCTTTTTATGTTGGGAACACCAGAACAGTACACAGTACTCCAAGTGGGGTCTTACATCTCTCAGTTACTGCAAGCTAACAGATACTTCACATTTGCAGACTTGTCTATGTCTGGAGTTTATCAGGATGAATACAGTTCATGGTTTGGATTTAAGAGTCTGTCTACACTTTAGCACATTTTTCAAAAGGTTTTGACCATGTGAAAATATTTGGAAAGAACACTAACACAGAAAATCTTGATCATTTCTCACCTAAATAACTGCTGGAAGTTTGGTTTAATAAAGTTCGCTTCAATGTTTTGCCGTATGCATATTACATGGGTTATTCCATGTTTCTGAAGTATAGGTAGCTGTGGAAAAAGAAAAAAAACATATTTATTTTTAAAATTATGGAATCCATCTACTGCAGAGTAATAAAAAGAAAATCTATGCCTAAATACACAATAGGGCTCAAGGAAAGTCAGACCTGATTTTCTTATACTAAAAGCATGGTGTGAAAAATGTTGTATTTCAAAAATACAACATTAGGAGCTGCAAGAATAGGCATTTGTGACAATGATAAAAAGAACAGGCAGCAAAGAAGGCATTCAATGAACTTATTTGTCTCGGCCCACCTTTCACTTCGCCTAAAATGGCAAGTCCATACATGATGTAGTAATTTACATCCAACACTGGATTCTTGCTGGAATCAGACCATTGAAGGTAAGATCATTTAAACTATGAGGTAATTTTGTAGATACAAGCTTTGTCTTAGCAGTGCCTGACTACTGTAGATGCAATTCACCTTGTTTTACTGTGTATGTGTGAATTCCCACTCACGCATACATGATATGTGTTGCAACACTTCTGCAAAGGAAATAGACTACGTGATCAGGAACATGCATGTCTCAAACTATTTACCTTTTCCTAAGAAAAGCTATATTCAAGCTTGATTACGAGACTCAATTACAACACAAAAAGCTCACACATGAACACTCACTGCAGTTATTGTGTAAGTCACTTCAAGTTTGCACTTTTTTGGGTTGTAAGGAGTAGGCAAAGCTGACTAGCTGAACTGAGAGAGCACACGTGTGTGTGCACAAACATACTGAACTTCAGGACACATGAGAAGAATTTCATCAGGGCTCTTTTTAAATTTTTTTCCTGAAGTAACCCTTTAGCTCACAAGACTGTTACGGAAAACAGTCTTCTAAGCATCAACTGCCCAGCATATGCCTGAGAGGGTAGTTCAGATTCACCCTTGAAAGGTGAGGCATAGACACCAGCCCCAGTCAGATAATCCCACAGGCTAAAAGGACCATTCCATAAATGCACCATGTCTTACTTCTACTCTGGCATCTTTCATGTTCCAGTTCAGGTTTGCAGCCAAATTTACACCTATACAGATAAGCACTCAAACATATTGCCACAGTAACAAATCAAATCACCAAAGCAAAGTTTCTTTATGAGACACTATTCTGAATATCATACCTTGCTTTTCATAGCTGAAGAATACGGGCCTAAAAATAACCCAGGTAAAATTTCCTAGGAGGCAGAAGAACAGACATTTAATACCACGTCAAAATTATTTGAAATAATACATCACACCCAATTCAAACTGTGGCCATGGAAATAAGATTTACATATTAGTGAGATGTGTTATCAAGTGTCATTTATAACAGGACAAGGAAAAAAAGAATCAGTTTGGCAAAATAAAAGAAACATGATCTTTCTGCAGTAGATCTTGTTTTGGAACAGGAATCAAGTCCTTTATTTGGACAAAATTCCAGTTTGATTACTGCGTCTTACCCAGCCCCAGATCAAATTAAGGGAACTTTAAGTTTATATACAATCGTGTCTTGCAATTAATTCCAAATTGCTCTCATGGTAAAAGATACACACATGGTAAGGCTTCTAGCTTTGTCCTAGTAGTAGGAAAATACACATTTTAAACATTTATCGCCCCACCAATAAGGACATGTAGGTTTGAGATCTTATTTGTGCAAAGATTTGGCTGACACCATGGTAGGAAAATTTTAATTGCTCATCCTACTTGAGAACACTTACTTCCAACCAAATTTAAGTTAAAAAGCAAAGCAAATATATTTTTAGCAGTCTTCTCCTAAGAATATTCACAAAGATAAAAATGTAGTATTTGGGGGATTCTGAAGAAAAGGACAAAATTACCATTTTTTTTTTTTTTAAGTATTTGTACAGCAGAGATCCAAGCCCAGCTGCACTCTGAGCTGGCAATCCTTACATCTCTGCCATGGTGCTGCCTGACACTTTACCCCTCAAGACTAATTTTGAGAGGACTAATTTTGGTACCTGCTCCTGTAGGGCACTTTCTTTTACTTACTGAATGCAACATAGCTTTTTACTGAAATGGTAAATGAGAGATTGTCAT
This sequence comes from Nestor notabilis, assembly GCF_000696875.1. Classification (NCBI taxonomy): domain Eukaryota; kingdom Metazoa; phylum Chordata; class Aves; order Psittaciformes; family Psittacidae; genus Nestor; species Nestor notabilis. The sequence continues at coordinate 10,217 of NW_009927853.1, read as the reverse complement.
ACCTGCATCTCTCTCCTCATGGGATAGGTCCAATCCTTAGAAATAAAATAAAATGTAATTACATATACACACAAAAGGAAAAATACATCAGGCAGATCTGTACTAGCATGTTACAGGAAAAAATAGGAATTTATTTTCTCAGATTGTACAAGCTACCTGCTACGCAACAGGCACGGTGCTTACGCTCACTGCTAACTCTCCACACGGATACCAGGAACACGCATGTGCAAGGAACACTGTTTTGAAAGCTGATATGAAAAAACCTCAAGCTCACTACATTATCAGTGAAGCAGCCTGTGCAGAACAGCCAGCGTGTTGTACATCCACACCTCGGCTTTCTACTCAGAAGCTCCACTCTGGAGTGGTGAGGTCAGGAAAAAAAAGGGGGGGGGGAAAAAAGGAAAAAAGCTTTAGAACATTCTGTACCAGCTACAGAAGAAGAAAAACCCCTCCTGTGCCTGGTATATTCCTACAGCCACTGAAAAAACAGTTAGAAGATAAGATGTATAGCAGGTAACTCCCTCAGAATCTACACTGCCCCACCCATTATGTTCAAACTAACCTCATTTTGAATATTCAGGATTAACAACTATAGAAACTTATGCTCTCCATAAGTACAGCAAACCATCAAAGTAAACCTCCACTTTTCTCCACCCTGGACAGTTACACTGGGAAGGATCCTTCTACAGTAAATACCTACACTCATGTTCAGACACAAGGACATGATGCTCCTCATCACTTAATTTACAGACAGCACATCACACCCTTCCAAAGAATCTCAGACCCTCTCTCAGTCTGTGAGGGTTCACCACTCGGGAAACACCTCTTCCCAACTATTTACTATCATCCAGCCCAATCTATCAGAATTGCCCAGAGCAAATGCCAGGATCAACATTTTTATCCTTTGCTCCGCTTTACAGAACTGCCAAAGCTGAACAGAAAAATGTTCAGGCAGGCTCTATTCCTGTCTTTCCTTCTTTACAACTCCCACTGTCCTCTATTAACAGGCTCTTACTCATTCTCTGACCCTCACACATGAAGGAGTTGTATCTGAGATCACAGTTACCAGCTGGAGGGGGGGAAAAAAAAAAAAAAAAAAAAAAAGGGAAATAGTTAAACCATACCAAATCTAGTGCATGCATTTATTTACATAACTCTGCTGTTCACTCAACACACCAGCAGCTAAGAAAAAACTTTGCCTTATGTCATTCTTGCTATGTTCTCGTCAAAACTACGAGAAAATTAAAACTCTGAATATTCCACCTCTGGACCAAGCTCAGGATTCCACTAAGACAAACCTTAAACTAGCAACACTGTCCACCTGAGCATCTGCAGTTGTACTGGTATTGCACGTTAACCCTCTTTTTACTAAGACACTCAAGAAAAATCCAGTGCTTCCCCCAGACAGAGTTACACAGTGAGGTTTTGCTAGCTCTCGGCAGTGGAATTAGAGAGGGGTTTAGTATCAGTACAGTTATCCTGGAAACCAACTGAATTGTGACAGTATTTCTGAGAAAGCAAACAAACATTAAGCAACTCAAAACAATTCTTTGAGTACAACCTAAAATGGTAGTACAAGCAAGGAAATAAAATGCACTGACAAGGTCTTCGCTAAAGATTACAGACATGCAGCTAAATTATTTCTGCATATTACAGCTGTAATAATAAAATCTCCTGATAGTAGAAAGTAGAAAACCTGTGACAAAAGGATGACATTTACAGAACTGTGTCCTTTGGCCACAGATAGAGATATTTAGGTTGATCTAAAAGTGTTTAGTAGCATAACCCAGCTGTCTCACTGCATATTCAAAAGCATCATTTACTCATCAAAAAAGCAAGAAAACTCCAGTTTTGCCAAAGTATAAAAACAACAGCAAGAGCAATAAACTCTGAAAAGCTTAAGCTGTTTTCCAGGAGTATACAAACACTTCAGTGGGTTTATTACTCTATTTGTAGAATTTAGAAGCCTTAATCTGGAGCATGATGAAAACACAAATTCATCACCACTTTGGGGCAAGGAGATTTAACATTACAAATATTCCCTTCAAATGCATCAGAAGCAAGAAATTGTGCTAGCACCAACAGCTGTAAAACGTGCAAAGGGAGTAGGTAAGAACTTAGCAATATACAGTCCAAACGAAAACCAACACCCAAAGGACAACGGATGCCACAGATGTTCTGAACAAGAAAAAAATGTCAGTATTGGCTACAGACATTAGTCTTCAGTGTTATTCTGGAAACTTAGAAGATACAGTTTCCAGTGTGATTTAGTTTGCAAAACAGATAACTGAAAGGTGATGTATAAAGAAAACATTTACTCTGAAACAAGTACACAAACTACTGAGAGTGATTCTGGTGATTTCCCCACAGCCCTTCAAGGTGTCTAAACCTGACAATGCATGATTATTCCAATGCTATCCAAAATTATGTAAAAATAAATCTATGAATAAAGACTGAGCCCAAGCACAAGTCTCCTTTTAAGGAATTAATTCATCAACCATGTTCTCCACACTGTCTGAAGCACCCAGCAGACAAATAACAACTGAAAGTTTCTTTTTATGAGACCAAACACAAGAATTTTGCTAAAAAAACAACTGATGATGCCAGAGTTGGATAAAGTAAAACAGCACACCTTGCTGCTAACTACTTGGTAGGGTCTTCAGAACAAGCGACAACTTGCTGGAAAACACCAAAACACCATCTTCAATTCTCACAAGACACGGAAGTAAAGAGAAAGAATGCAAAAATTAACCCCCACAACTCCAAAGTCTTGAAAACAAGAGGAGCCACTCACCTCTGACAGATATTCCCAAGCTGGACTGTGATCCACTGATGGACAAGTTTAACAGATAGCTCAGCTGTTTTGCTGAGGGTGTTCATAGCACATATCTGCTGTATTTTGTTTTTGCATAAATAAAATGACAGGGACTATGTAAACCACTTCAATTATTCTCTCAGAATGGAGTGACTGGTAAGAGAAAAGGGAGTGAAGCATGTTTCAAAGCCCTCTCTTCCCCATCAGCCTCTAGCTGAAACAAATTGAAGATATGAATGAAAAGGTGAGACTTGTCTACACTACAAATTGCTTCTTGGTAACCAATAACTGCAAAGAGTTACTTTGCCAACAGTTATGGTTATTTTGTCAGTATTTTGCCATAACTACACCTGTTCTTCTTTAGAAGAACAGTTTAATGGCAAAAAAAACCCAACCCTGATGCCTTACACTGGGATGTGCAAATGCCTGTACATGTGGATTTTCCCCCAAGGGACCTTAGCTAGGACTGAAAAATTCATAAAATGAATTTTATATATTAGTTTCACATCCCTGACATTGAGACTTGTCTATGCTCATGATCTGCACAAAAGCAATGACTGTTTTTTTAACACAGCATCGCAATGTACCTGGTGTAATCTGCATATGCCTCACCAGAAGCAATGTAGTGAAATGGATATATGTGAAATTGCTTAACTGGTCCCTAACTGACAGTTGAAGTCTGAAGATCCATCTAATTTCCACATATAAAAGGTATATTCTAGTCAGTATGTCCCAGGCGGTCTCTGCTGAAGCTCCAGCTTTAGTTGGAAGGCAACCCGCAGTACTGCACTTTCATTATTATGGTTAAACTCCTGCTGCCTTATAATTAGTACCCTGCAAACCACAGACTGCCCTAGATGAAGGAAGAAGCTTTCAAAAGTGCAGAAAAAAAAAAACAACCCACCAGTAAAATAAATCAGACCAGTAGTTTAAAGAAGGAGAATCCACTGTCTTTTCCAGATTTTAGCTGCTGTCCCTTATCTGTTCAGCATCACTAGGCAGCAGCCACTATGTGCAATAACTCTCCCCGCTTTCAAGTCCTGTTGAAAAGCTGCACACAACTCCCAGTAAAACCTTCCTAACCACACCAGGTTTCTGACCCTTTTCCAACACTCAAAACAGCTCTTTTGTTGCTGATTAACAGCATCACTTACCTCTCTGTACTGATTCCTCTTCCCATCGTAATTCATCAGAGTAAGACTTCTGCATGATTGATCCTTCCTTGTGTACCTCAAAAATCTAGGGCTGTCAGAATCCTCTTGTCTAAGTTTGTTTCCTTGTCTAGTGGAATATGCATATACGCTGTAACACTCAAACTTGCTACAACTCTCTTCCACAAGTTGTGAAATCAAAGCTGAAGACAACTGTTACGGCAATGACAGCCACACATTCTACTGACCTGCTTCAATTGCTTCAGCTGCCCTGGCTAACTGATCTCTCGGCTCTAACTTTGTACCACTCTGTATAGGAAATTAAAGTAACAGCTAAACAATGCGCTACCAGAACATTCAGAGGGCATGATGATATTAACTGCCAGTACTGCTACCACCCCCCACTTAAGCAGGCTACAGCTCGGATTGTGGATGGGTCCCAATCTCTTCATAATTACCTTGATGCAAAAGCTTTATGTGTAACTCTGAGGCAGTTTTAAGGCTAATTTACACAATTAAATGAGATCACATCTTGGTTCTGACAGTACTTTAGACAGTATTTTGGAAAATAAAAAAAATACTCCCAGCTGATACAGTCAAACAAAAGATGGAGGAGAGGACTTTATCATTAAAGACCTGCACAAAACTAAAGCTTTTTGTAAATTAGAACAGGTGTCAAGTGAAATCATGAAATACTGAAGTAGTAACAGAGGACACTCATTTGCCATCTATTAACAAGAAAACAGACAAATTAAATAAAGTACTGAAAAAATATTAAAGAAAAACATCTGAATATTACTGAAACCTGTCACGTCTCTCACTGCAAAGTGTGTTACTTTAAGAGCCTCAAAATGAACTACAAACAAGGGCGAGGTTCCATTCCCACCCTTCCACAGCTGTTTAATCCTATGGTACCATGCTCAGGAAATAACAATGGCCCCAAACTAACTGCTTTTTTAGCAAAGCTGGTTGTCAACCAAGTAAGCTCCCTGCTCCAGGTCACCACAGGTCAGATAAGCACTGGACAAAACTGGTGACAACGCTGGATAGTTGGCAGGATGGGTTAAGCTGCCTTTCAGCAAAGCCAGCTATTAGATGCGCTTTGCTGTAACAGCAAGTCCCCCCTTGGTCAGAGATCCCGCTTCAGTTGGTCTCAAGAATGGTAAACATAGGCTGGGAAGCAGCGTTTAACAGTGCTTTCTGTTTATTTGTAAAGAGTATTCAGACAATGGGAAGTTCTCATTGTACAGACATTTTTGCCTTTGAAAATACAAAGGAATACAAAAGCAGGAAGGTGGAGAGGAAAAACAATAGCAGATGGGAATGACAGACCACAGAGAGGAAGGAAGAAGCGTACAACAGGAAAATAAAGGTTATCTTAGCAAAGAGAAACACAAGCCACAGAAAAGGATGAAAGGTAGACTAAGGCAACTAAATTGCAAGTAGACACATAATACAGATAAGAAACAAATGTTTCTTATTTGACCCATTCTGAAACATCAGCCCAAAGAGATACCTCTACTAGCTTGTGAAACACCAATTAGCACACAGGTTCATCAGCCCTGTGAAGTGGTACTCTGTGTGATAACAATAATAGAATCAATCTTTGTTGTTACTTTAGAACTGAGACATGATAACGGTTATCTGTTCTGATGGAACTCATTTAACTAACTGCATAGTGCAATAATGTTTGCATGAACTCTTGCAGCATTATGTGTGAACTGAATATATTTTATAGATTTTTATTTTTTTTACAATGAGGGTGGTAAAATACCGGCACAGATTTCCCAGAGACATGGTAGATGTGCCATCCCTGGAGAGATTCAAGGCCAGGCTGGATGTGTTTCTGGGCAACCTGGTCTAGTTGAAGATGTCCCTGCTCATTGCAAGGGCTAGATGAGCTTTGAAGGTCCCTTCCAACCCAAACTACTCTATGGTTCTATGATTATTAAAGCACAGTAAAGCAGTAAAGGCAGAATTCTTCAACTTCTTTGAAGCACACAGCCATCTGGCAGGACTGCCATAGTTCTTGCATTTTCTTTCTTTTTAAATAGACTTGCACAGAAGCCAAGACCCATCTGATTTTTTTTTTTTTCTAGTAATATTTCACCCCAGAGTGTTTCTACCCACTACAATAAAAGGTCTTGAGGATTCACTTTTTACAAAGAATCTGTACAGTGGGCGCTAATGAACAAGTTTTACCGCTAAAGGAAAAAGTGAATTCAGATTATGGGAACTGTTTATAATGGAGCAAGTATCTTCTTTTTCATGCCTTCATTTTACGTTTTAAACTACAGCCTAGTGAGCTGGGCTCCACTGAGGCAGCCAAGGAATGTACAGGTCTCTTCATAATCCTCATTTAGATAAAAGAAAAATAATACTTTAAGTCCCCAGTTCTACAAACTGCTCCAGTAGTGAGCCACCTTCATGTCTCTGTGGATGACTATGCACTTCAATGGGCTTCCCACGGATGCAAGGCATAAGTTCATCACAGCTCACAAGACTGCTCAACTTTAGCTGTCACAGTGCACTTCTTTTGATCTATGCAAAGTTGGCTGATAGTATCCCAGAGTCGTGATCAAAATCTGTCACCTGATTTACATTTCCCAGCATAACACCACATCTGTTTAAAAATTTCTTTTGCTCAATTATGTGGGCAGGTAAAATAAATATTCTAATACAGGCTTCCTACTTCTTTTAAAGAGTCTGCAGAGGAGGGGAATCACTATGTTTAAGAAGGTTATTTGCATTTCTTATTGTGAAGAGTAAAAAAGCTTAAGAAATTTGTTCCACCTTTAGATGGACTGCACTACCACTGAGTTTTAAAAAGCAGTCAAAAATACATTAGCATTCAGACTAAATATAGCTGTCAAGAAATGTAAATTTCATCATGCACTAAAGAGAGCTCAGTTTTGACACATAATAAAAAGGCAAATATGACTGTTTAGTCAATAAACTGATAATTCCATTACAAAAACCATGGAGAGTTCTAAAAACCATTCTAAATACATCACAAATACTAGTTTACTCAGCTTGCTTGCAAACAAGTATGTTCATATTCTAACAAAGACATGAATTGGTAATTATTGCTGCGTTCCCATTACATATACCCTAGCACTATTTTTTTTTCTTTTTGTTTACAATCTAATGGGAAAATAATTTCCATTAAATTCTTTGAATTATTACAGTCCTTATTTACCATCTTTTTAAAAGTGCTAAGATGTCTCAGTGCTAATATGTCAGCAGGCACTTACTGTTATTAACCCAACACTCCTTTAACAGGTCTTTGTCCATCCATATTTATACTGGGGAAAAGAAAAAATGCATAGCACTTCTCCAATTTAAGAAAGTTTTGAGACCTTATCTTGGAAAAAGTGCCAATTTTAGAAAAAGACATATAAATCTAAGCTTAGACCACTATTACTTGTAAGACTTTGACATATTCAATATCACTAAACACACAGTTTACAGACATTTGTGGCATATTCCTGAATTTTTTTCAGCTTTGCAAGAATGATGAGTTACATTTTTAACATCCAAAAATTAGAAGCAGAAAACACTCAGATGGCATAAGGACCTGTAAAAAAGGCATTTGGCTTTTAACTGCCATCGACTCACCAGTGAAAGACGGAAGCTGGTTTGTCCCAGACCTCATTAGCTCACCTTGCAGAACTGGACAACTCAGCCCATGAGAGCGGGCTGGAGGAAGCACCACAGGCCAACCAGCACTGACACACTGAAGCGTGGCAGACACTTGCCAGTACCTGTCTGTGCTTGGCCTTTAATACATGGTTTCACCACCTGAATGAACACCCCCCGTCTTGTAGTTTGTGTGTACTTAAAAGTGGCACATGTCACTAAGAGCACTCAGAAGAACCAAACTTCTGCTCAAGCAGCTGCTGAGATGGTATCAGATTAGGAATGCAAAGGTGGCACAACTCACTCCAGCAGGGAAATATCACCAGCATCCAAAAAGTACCAATAGCCAAGTAGTTTAAAAACCCAGCAATTCATAATGCTACATATGGATTAGGGACATTGCAAACAATCTACAGGCCAGGAAACTGACCTTTTTATTTAAAGTAAGTGTCTGCAGTCTGCCTAAGTCAATCCAGCCATAGGCTGCTGTCACCCCTCGCACAGCCTTTTTCCCCACACAATCTGACTTTTCTTGTGCCAACTAGGGAGTGTGGAGCTGTGCAGTCAACTAGATCAGCTCACTGATTTGGCATTATTACTATTATTGTTATCATTTAAGCTGTCACATGGTTATTAGTGTCAGCAGGGACAAGAGAGCGGGGGGTGGCAGTTAAGATTGTCTTAAAATGACCACAAAGTTGTCCTTACTCTTGAGCAGCCTGCATCAGTAAGTAAACCAGGGATTCCCCAAGTTGTCTCTCCCCTCCTTCTTCCCCCCAATATCTTGAAACCAAATCTACCAAGACAGCATTAAACCATACACAACCAACTTCCTGAAGTAATACTAGAGAGTACTCCTCATTCAAAAACCACCTCACTGCAAATCACAAGAGAGGTTCTTCAGCTTCCCATGAATAACTACATTCTGGGGGCAGAACTATTTTAGTTTCCTTAGTTTGCTTTTCCAAAGTATCTTCTTAAGGACTGGGCCAAAGGCTGAAGTCTCTTACACTTTGCTTAACAGGTTAGCTCCACAAGAAAACTCTGACATTCTCCACTGGCTTTAACTTTCTTGTTTCCCCCAAATACTCCAACTATAGTGTATTTTGATTAAGTCAGACACAGATGGAAGATGTTGGAAAGAAAAACATCTTAGGGCTTTTTTTTTTTTTTTTTTAAAAAAAAAAAAAGTATTTGAAATTCTCTGTTATGGTCTTGCAGCATGTGAAGATTTAACATTCTATACATTATGCCACCAAGAGAGCATGAAAAAAACCAAAAAGCTAAAAATAAAATCCACTCTAAACACTATCATAATTTCAGTTTTCACCAGCTAAGAGTTGTTACACTGGCAGTGACTTCTGGTTTTAACTGTTTTAACAGCACGTGCCTTTTCAGCCATTCCAGTTATAGCGGGTTCGAAAAGCCATCCGGGCTGAGCTGGCCATTTTCAGAATAACTGTTGATAATATGATTGGTTTGTCCAGAAAGGAAAGATATTAAGAAAACCCCAAGTCATAAACCTCACAGAGTAGTATATAATCTGTGTTCAGGTATAAACCAATCTCAACTTTCTGAAAACAGCCAAGACAACTTACAAACACCTCCTTCTAAACACACTCTGAAGAAAATATTAAGTCTTGACAACAAAACCAAAAGTGACACAGTAACTTCCAATTTCAGGTAACTTACCACAATAATAGCATTTAACAATAGCTCTCTTAAAACATAAATAAACACTGATATTTATGAAACATGCAACAACTTATAGACCTCTGAAGAGCTCAGATGCTATCAACTTCCCACATGAGCACTGCGACATTTTGCATTAAGTATCTGACGCTATCAAAGCGGGACACTCGGGGCTGTTTGTGACACATGAAAACACACCACCAGTATTCAGGGTCAGAACTGAGAAGCTAAGCCAAGTTCAGAAATCAGACACCACGATGGCCCAACTCCTCTGACACCGCACAGGGTGCAACTAAGTCTTGGCAGATATTGCCACCTGTCTTAGTTAGCAGAGAAGTCTTGGCTCTTGAAATGCCTTCCCCATAGACTCACCGGAGCGCCAAATTGTTCATGGAGTATCTAAGCGTTAGTACAAACCAACTGTCTGGAAGGGGGCACGCAGGTACTCACTGCTAGCAGCTCATTACCTTTCTGCACGTACAGACAGAGGCGAGCAGGCAGCCAGCAGCAGATGGAGGACAGAACTGGTGATCATACAAAGGGAGAGGGAACACGCAATGGTAAGCAAAAGGGCTGCTAACAGGCAGGCCCCGTGCCACACTGAAGAACGGACGATAGGACACCAGAGGCAGCAAGCGGAGTACGGGCCACTATCAGAGGGCAAAAGCCAAGGGAGCAGCGGTCAGCCGAGAGGGACCGGGTTCTGTTAATGATGACACCCCCTCTTCAGCAGGCAGGGCTCACTAACAGCCCCGAGAGCAGGCAGGTGACGAGGTAAGGGAGCGAAAGGCCGGAGGCACCCCAAAGGGGAGATGCAGGAGGCAAGAGGGTCTCCGAGGGAGCAAAGGGCAACAGGCAGGGCCAGAGGATGTGGTGGGGGATCCCGGGGGGTGGCACAGCGGCCGGCGGCGGGGCCTGCG
>NW_009927852.1:16056-35320 GCF_000696875.1 Nestor notabilis | reverse complement strand
CTTGGTTAAACTTCATGAGGCTGGCGTCAGCCCACCTCACCAGTGTGTCAAGGTCCCTCTGGATGGCAATACAAGCTTGAAGATGTACCTTATTTCCTTTTGTCCGGAAAGAGAAGTTATCCTTGAGTTAGGCACTTCCCCTGAAATAACTTTATGGACAAATGGGATCTGAGTGAACAATCTAGGATTCAAAAATAAATAATACTCCTTACTAAAATATCCATACTGCATCAATAATTGAATAAAAACTGGCTTTAATCAAAGTGTAAATTCTTTTCCTCAGTTGTTTGGAAAAGGTTTGCTTTCCAATTGAATCCTATGCTGCCATATATTTAATTTATTTTTTATTAAAAATGTCTTTATTGAAAGTATTTCTATAAGGCTCAGGAGACCTGGCAATCATTTTTATTGGACTGATCAGTTCCACTTGCATACAAATTGCTCTGTTTGAATTGACTGCTGCAACACGTATTTTTTATATTAACTGTTCTATTGATTCTGACACAAATAACATACAGGGTGCTTCAAATCATAAACCCATCAGTTTGGGGGATTCTTACCAGAATCTGCTATGTACCAGACAACAAGTAAACAAACAAAATGCAACTGTAAGGATCCATGAAACCATTAGCTTTTAGAAACTTTCCTTCTCCTGGCTTTGGCAGCTGCCATTTTTCTGGCTGTTATATCCCTTATTTGTACATTTTGCACATGTTTTTGCATTCATAAAACATGAATAAAAAAAAATCCTTCTAACAGCTCTAATGTGGATAATGAGACAAAAAGAAAGAATGATATTGAAAAAAAATAAATTCAGCTATTCTATTCTGAAGTTTTATTCTGGGAGGAGTTTTTGTTGCTTTATTGGTATGACTGCCTTTCTGCTCGAGTGGAGTGATAGCTACATGCTCCCAGGAAACATCTGTTTTACTGCAAACATACCTGCTGCTCTTAGGACAGCTTGGCTAAACTGCAGCTTATTTTGAAATTGGGTGTCAGTCATGGTGCTTGAATTCAGTGGTGTGGTTTGCTCTTTCAGAGAAGGTTTCCATTCCTTCATTTCTGACTCATTATCAGAGATGGATTTAAGGTTGGTCTCTATTTCTCCCTTTCCACTGAGAGATCCCTTACACGTATGACAAGCCTCACATTTGCATACTAACCACTGTCTGGGGTTTGGGGTTACTTTTGGTTCTCTATGGCCCTGCAGTTAGGCAACACACTCTAATTTCCACAGCTGCCAGTCAGGGCTCACTAACAGGACCATAGAAGCAAGGCTTGAGCTGAGATTTGCTGAAACAAGGGTGAACTCATACAACCACTTTGTAATAGAAGTTACTGAAACTAAGGTATAAAGATGAAAGTGTCTTCCAAGGGAGCTCACATCCCAATCTGTGTTGGAAGAGATATAGCTGTCATGTGTATGGGTTTTGTTGGTCTGTCTCATTTTCTGACTGGAAATATTACTCCTTCTGGACAGCTGAACATCTAGAAATTCATGCCAAATGGGCATGTATTTTTCAGATCCTGTCTGGACAGAGTTTCTGGGCAGAGAAAGAAGACACAGCTGGGAAATCTGAATCCTAGGCAAACTTTCTGCCCAAGCACGGTGAGTCCGACACACTGAAGATGAGTAAAGGCCTCTGAACATGCAGTACCTTGCACACGCATGTGCATTTCTGCCCAGGACATCTCTGGCAGACTTGTTGAAGTCCTAGGAAGAAAAGTCATTGTGATTATGGACACTGAAAAAGGAAAAAATAAAGATGGAAAAGTATTCCCTGTGCAGCTTTCCAGATAGATTATGTCTTTGATCAGGTATTGGCCTTGGCTTCTTACCTAAATTTTACAGTAAAACCTGGGGCGTATGTCTTTGTTCTACAGCTGTGGTGGTCTTTTGTTTGCTGTTGGTCAGCAACAGCTATGGAGCAGAGCTTTGGTGTGCCTAAGACTGTTACATGACTGCATTTCTTGCACAAATTTGAAGAAAGCCTAATGCCACATTGTTGTTGCATTTCACGTAACAGGACACCATAGGGTTTGGGTGTTGGGTTTTTTTTCTGTTATTGTTGTGGTTATTTGTTTGTTTTGTTTAGTTTTGTTTTGTTCGGTTGGTTTTGGTTTTAAAAAAGGCTACGTAAATCAATAGGGGGTTGACCATATTTTCTTAGACGGCAGATGAATGGATGGCATTTGTTTCTTCCCAAGGTTTGGTGGGGGATATTTATTTATTTATTTATTAAGTAATAAAAGAAAAGACCCACCTGTCAGCAGTCCTTTAGCAAACAAGTCCTTGGCAGAGCATTTACCGTGCTGGAAGGTAGACAGCTGGGCAGAAGCAATAATGGTTGGCTTACGGCAGCAGCAGTATGTCATGTGATATTGGATCTATTTCTTCAGCAACAGCCAGCTTGATGCTTCTTTTTCTGTCTTCTCATGACTGAAATTTCCTTTGCATAGAATGCAGTGTCATCGGACGGGGGTGACATTCCACATCTCCTGCCAATGCTGGGTTTATCTGGTTATCTCTCAAAGAGAAAACAACTTTCCAAGAATACCTCCCCATGTGAGCTTGAAATGCTTTGCAGAACTCGCCTCACTGATACCTTCATTGTCTCAACAGAAATCTGCTTTGAGCAGACTCAGAAAAAGCCAGAAAGCAATGGGGCTGCCCTTTCCAAGCAGCTCTGGTGAGCTTGACTCAGTTTTCTCAGCTAGCATGTTTTAATAACAGTCTAGATGTCCCTATTCACATCGTGGAAAAGTTCTGTGAAAAATGGAAAAGTATGATCATTTTCAATTATGGACTGCAGTGACAGAATGGGGAAAACGAAGCTGTTTTTCTATTTGCATTGTGGTGACAGAGGCACTTTACTAGGCCTTGATGGAATAATGAGCCACTTAACAGAGAACCCTGCATAGCACTTTACAAACAGTTCCTCACAGAGTTCGTATTAATTATCCCATTCCTTCTGATTAGGTTCAGCTGATTTCTCACTCACTCTCACATGACTTCATGCAAGGCTTTATGGTGCCTTGTGAGAACAGCAATAACACATACATGCTGATATAGTCATTAGATATCCTGAGAACCTGCACTTTCCATTGTGGTCATTCTCTCGCAAACAGATACTTCTGTGATGCAATGAAGGTCTTTGTTCATGTAAAAATTGCTGCAAATCTGCTGTCAGATTGGCAGGGGTGAATGGCCACAGGGCCAAATCTGCTTTTGAAAAAAAAGAGGGAGAAAACAGAGACAGAAATATTCAGTGTTGAATATTCAAAGAGTTCAATATTCACAGAGTGTTGGATTGATACTTTTTCTACCTGCTTGTCCAGTAGCTCCAGGGTTTGCATGGCTTATGTTCATCATTTTTCTCCTAAGTGGTTATGAAACAGGCAGATCTAAAGAAGGGACAAGGGAAGGCAAGGCAAGGCAAGGCAAACTTTTAACAACAGTTCTGCTAGCAAACAAATACTGGCTTTATCATCTGCTGGCGTATTGACATTTTTCTCTGAAACATTTTAGCTACAGCACAAGAAATGGAATTTCTGCATTAACCAAGGCCAACAAGTGTAGTTTTGAACCTCTGCTTCACAACACTGCTTAAAATGCAAACATTTGTCGTGCATACATATGTTTATAATCTCATCACTGTGTGTATGGATTTTATTGCAAACTGTGTGATATATTTATTCTGTCTCTTATGGTGTAGAAATAGTGTATAAAAATCAGATTGAGTCCTTTATTTATAGTTGTCAAGAACCAGATGACAGAAAACATCTTCCGCTTGAAGAATTATTACTGCTAGTGTTTCCTGGGAACCCTTTTCATCAAACAGTGGGAATGTTTGTTGTCCTTAGCATCACATCTGCAATGTAGGAGCCAAGAAAATGTCAATAACTCCATTATTATGAATCTCTGCTTTCAAGAATTAATAATTTCACACACACACAAGCAGAAGCATGTGAAACTGAAATTTGGCATAAACATTTGTAATCGAAGAGCAAAGCTTACTTCTGCAAAATTATCTCTGTAGTTCTGAATCTGAGAGGACTCATAAGGTGCCTGCATTGTTCGTTAGTTTTTGGGGTTTTTTTTGAGTCACTTGTTTGGAAATGATACAGTCTCACTTGCTATCTGGCAAGAACTCATTTGTATGTCTGAAGCTCCCAGTAAGGAAAAAATTGTGGTTTACTCTGTCATGCTTTCTAGCTTTTCTAATGGAGTTTTCTCTAGATGCCAAGAGAAGGGAGATGGTGAAGTTCATTCAGTTGGTACAGCAGAATCCCTCCCTCCCTTCTAAATTTATCCATTAAATATTTCAGCCTTGCATTGTTTAAAGCCCCTTTATATGTAGCTGAGTAGTATGTGTAAGCAATACCATACAGGAAAATGTCATTGCATAAAAAAAAGAAAACTCCAAGTAACTCGCCAAGCATCAGAATAAAGGAAGCCTAGTTTACCGTGGTTTTTGTTTTGAGTTTGATCAACTTCATTTTTACAAAGATGAAAGGCAACTGAAGTTTTTCCCATAGCTAAGCATTTATAGTATCTCTTTAACACTTTCTCTCCCTCTTGCCCTTTCTTTTCTCCCACGTAGATTTTAATTAGCTCTTTCTCTCCCTGTTTTAATGAATTTGGCTGAAATTCGTATCTTTGACATCTTTTTCCCTCTTCCTGTTAGATTTTTTTTCTTTCAAATTAGTGATCAGGGTCAAAAATTATTGCTGGGTACTCATATTTGTATATAATTAAAAATATACATAGAGTAGAAATACACAGACTTCATTAGCTTAGAAAATCAGGTTTAAAAAAACCCTCTGGGTCTCTTAGCTTTCATGTGACATTATCTTAGTTGTCCAAGAATGCCTAATAAGCTAAGAACCTGCAGTAATGATGTGAATTGCTCATCAATCATTGCCTGATGATCTTTGGGCACCCATGCAAAATGTAAATAAACCAAAGGGCTAAATGTAAGGCAACATGCCAGTTTCATTTTATTATGCAACTGGCAACTGGCAAATATGTAATTTGCTAAATTACAGAACTGTTGATGAAGATGAATTTGAACAGATGTTTTTTTGTGAGGGCCCAGAATTTCGTGGCAAAATCCAGGACTTGGTGGTATTCAGAACACCCACGCTGTTGATCTTGGAGGAATACTGTCCAGTTCAGCTTCTTCCAGAGACCCGACAACCTTCCTTTGCACTTATGATCTGTTGGCTTAAATAATCCACTCATTCTATAGCCATGCACTTGCTTCCTCCCTAGTTCATCTATCCAAAGTATGAACAAACTTCCTGAAGTTATCACTTTGTATTTCAGCTTGTAAAATAAGGCATTTCAGGACTTTTGCATAAGCTGCCTTGGCCATGCTCCCACTGTTAAGCCGTGGCATGACAGGTGCTTGGAATCCAAAATGCAATAGAGGAAGCAGCAGGCATTTGATACACCTGTCCATGCACATAGTGCTGCAATAATCATCAGTCAAGCTGAAAGTTAAACATCACAGACTAGTCAGCTCGAGTAGTAATTGTACTCTTTCAAGAGGAGTACTTTTTATTCTCTCATTAAACTTATACAACTGGGTCAGAAACTACTGAAGTGAGTTCATGATTACTGTGTTCAGAGCAACCTACTCGGTTACCCTTTTCCAGTTGAGGGAAGGTGTTAAATGAACTCTTGGGCAATCTGTGCATAGAAAAAATCTCTTCTTTGAGTTGAAATGATGCTGGCTTGGAATTACAAATCTTTCTAAGACCACCATTTGTATCTGGATTGTGCTTTGGACTTCACAACATGCTGCAAGAGCATCTGCAAATAAGAAATGTGGGCCAGCCAAGCCAGAGGTCCTCCTTTTCCTGAGGACTGGCCACACCAAACAACAAAGCCACAAGTCTACAGCGAGAAGCTGAATATGTGGAGAGGAATGTCAACCTAGATAATACTTGCTTAGCCCAGACCTGCATGCTATGCTGGGACAGTTCTTCAATAAAACAGAGAAAACAGAAAACCACATCACAGGTGGTCTTCAGATAACCTCAGTGGGAAGAGTCTGAAACAAAAAACCTAATTGAACAAAGTTCCTGAGTACTTTGGCTTCAGTTAGAGCAATCATAAACAAGCTGGACTCTCCTGCTACGTAGTGGCCCAAAAAACGAAAGACAGCATATGATATTTGAGTGCAGGGTAGGGTTCAAAATCTACAGTAGGTGCCCTGTATTGCCTTCTACCTTCCTAGAGAGTGCTTTAAGGACTAGTCAGAAGAAACTCTTAGTAGGACTCATGCTTTTGCTAATGAAGATTCCCTGTTGTTATCAGGTCAGGGGAATTTGCCCTGTAAAAGTAGTCTCTGCTGCAAGACTGACAAGACACCTTTAGTATAATCAAGACAGAGAACTCCAGACCTTGAGAACTGGGAGAAAGTGGAAAAGTCAAAGCAGATGTTTAACGGCTCATAAGTAAATTGTGTATATATCAATGGCAGGTAACAGTGCTCATCTTCTCCAGGAATTTTATAGCATGATGTGTCATCTGTTCTTGTCTGTAGAAATCACCCCAAAACCTGCATGAGATATTCTGCTTGTACATTTTTTTCTGCTTGAATTATGCTGGTATAAAACTGGTGGAATACAGAGGAGCATCAGGGCGTCTGTCATCAATGTCCATACCAATATGACAAGCATTAAAAAGTGCCAATTCCTCAGTAGTGTAGAGAACAAGCACTGCAGTGGATTATATTTCTGGTACTATTATTACAGAGAGACTTGTAAGAAGCATACATGCTGTGGATGAAATGGGTATGAAATCACAGAGGCTAATGATAGAAAAAGGCCACTTATGTCAACTGTTACATTTTCCTGCTGGTATAGGATTGTTCCCAGTGAGATGTGATCTATTTTTAGTGCTTTGTCCAGTCTGGTTTTATATGTAAATAATAAAGATTTTCAGTTAATAAAGGAGCCTGAAATAGTTCTGTTCTAGTCCTGCCTTCCTTTTCCCTCCCTCCTCCCCTCTCTAATTTCTTATTCAGGCTAAATGAGCACAGGAAAGACATACATACTTTTTTTTTTTTTTTTCTTTCTTTCTGTTCTCTTTTCTTTCTACTGTTTGACCCTTTTCACAGGCAGGATTTCTCTGACCTGATTTTTAAAAAATCATATTTGGACAGTTCAGTTTTATATGCTACTGTCTCACAGGTCTGATGTAGAAAGCTCTAAAATGTGGAGGCTCAGTTTGACAGGAAACAACCTACTTGCAAGCCAACATGGAAAATAAGTAATAAAGAAAGCAATGATTTCTGCTGAGATAAAAACTGAAGTTTTTGCATGTACTTTCTTGTGTACTTTGTCGCATTATCTTATGTGTTTTGAGGAGCTACTCACGGTCTACCTGTCCATTAAGCAGAGCCTTCAAGAACAGTGAGCTAAGATGTAGTGTAGCTTAAAATCAAGTATAAGCCATACCACACAAGAACAAGCAATTCAACAACAAAAAAAGTAGTCTTTCTGGCATAGAAAGATAACTGCATAAGTACTTCATTATTTTCATAAAAATATCCTTTCATGTTTGGGAGAACTACTTCCCTTTTTTGACGTTGCACCCTCAGAGAGCTGCATTATCAAGTGGACATAAACTGGCATGACACAGCTTTCAGAAGAGTTTTTGGCTTGGAATTCATCTGTATGAGAAAACAAACTTGTCCTCAGTGGTTTGTTATTGCATGTGCCAGCAAGTCAGGTGGAGAGGCTGCGGTTATAGCTTAGGTGCCATTATCTTGATGACTAAATGGCCCTCAGTGTATCTTGTTTTTGAACCATATGCAGTCACATATCTGCTTTGAATCTGGTGAGCATAAGACCTTCTAGTCAGTAGAACAGTGGACAAATTAATGCCCTCTTTGTTCCTGATTGGAGAAACCCATCTAAATGGTAGCCTGAATGAGAACTTAGAGAACAAAAAGACTCAGAGACTGAATTAATACCAGCCAAGCATGCATGTCCTGTCTGTAGCAAAAGAAATAGAGAGAGATACGGAAAATGAGGACATGGCAAAAAATTACTTGTCATCTGCTGTTAAGATAAAGCTGTGGAGAGAGAGACCAAGAGAAAAAAGAACTTGTATTATGGACTGTGTTGGCAGAAAATAGTCTTGAAATAGAAACTGTGTTCTATTGTCCATGTATTCTGAGTTCAGGGAAACAGGTCTCCTGACATTCTCTTTCAATAATCAAAGCACAAAGCACTCAGTTCCAGTACCAGTTTATTTTCCCGATAGAAACAACCTTCAAGGTATTGACTAACTGCTGTTGCTCTTCATACAAAAAAAAAAAAAAAAAAAAAAACTGCTTTTTCTCAGAAGAAAAAAAAAAATCCAAAACAGGTGAAGCAGAAGGTACTTAACTAATCCCCATTATCTCTCAGTGACAGGCTGCAGTGTCCTGCAACTTTGTGAAGCCTTCCTAGAAGTTGCTAAGAGCCAAAGGGGCCTTGGTCCTTACTTATTCCAACTTATTCCTGATTTACTCCAGAAAGAGAAGAAACAGTATCTAAGAGGATGAAGATAATCTGTGCAGAGGAAAAATATTCAACAAGGGGGAGCAAAAATGTACTGGAAATTATTGGAGACAACCTGCTGTCAGCTTCCTTTGGTGTTGCTGGACAGGAATGAGACTGTGCAACTTCCTAATTTGTAGGCCAAAAGACTTCAGGCATATAAGGTAATGAACAAGTACTGATCCATGTCTTTCTGAGAGCTGCTAGCTCTAGTTTCCTTTCTCTTGTGGTATCAGCAGCACCCTGCTTCACCAGGCCACAGCTCAGTAACATTCCCACAGTTGCTAGTGGATTTATCCTAGTGATATTTCAGCGAGATATAAATACTGCTGTATGTCTAAGGAATTAAAGCACAGAGCCTAAGCACTGGATTCATCCTGCATGACTTTCTATGTTTCAGCTAGGGTCTAGGGTCAGCAGAGCCACAGAGATGCTTCTTGGGCACAGCTTGTCTGACCTTTTTCAGGCCTGTAAGCTGAGACATGCCACGGTGCCTGTCTACCCATCAATGGTAAAGGGGATCCAAATAATTTTCTCATATATAGATGCTTCCACTCTAGAGGGCTGGATTCACATAGGTGTTTCCCAGCAAAAATGTCTGCTTAAGGAAATATGGGATTAGGAATATAGGAACAGGAGCTGGGACCCTGGTATCCCTGAAACCAAAACAGTAATTCTGAATGTATAGCTGTCCTCTGTATGTAGTTCCTCATGTTTGTGATATTGATTTTTGTATCCGCAGTAAAACAGTCACTTTACGCATTTATTTCTAATAGGATACTTACTGATACTCAGGCTTAGGCAATCAGGAAAATCACATCTGTGTCTTAGCAACAGAAAACATGACTAAATTGAAAAATGGTCACCAACAACCTTCCACTGTTGTCCTTCTACTGTCACAGGAGAAGGGAATTAGTTCAGATTTGTGCAATGGCATAATTTTTTAAATCAAATAACTGCTGACCAACTTTTTTGATAGCTTGGTTTTAATTTTTCATCATCTCCCATCTTGCTGTGCTACCTTACAACCTTTCTCCTCCACTAGCTGTTGCATGCCTGGCTTTCTGAGTGTGGTCTTTGGGGTTTACTAGTATCTTTCCCAGGAAACGTGTCTTTTTCTGCCTTCCTCCCATAGCGATAACAGGATGAATTTTACAAACTGACTCTCTGGGTCTTTATACCTTCTGTCTGTAAAAAAGTCACCCAGATTTCCTCAACTCTTGATTTTTCTTTTTTTTTTTTTTTTTCATTTTTAACAACTCACTTCACAGCCCTCATGTCCCATTTTATCTTCTATCACACAACAACCAACATTTTGAGTTCTTCAGAGTATTTGTGTTTCCATGGTGAAGAGAATATTATCATCTTTTCTTGTGGCTTACCAGCTTTGAATGGTACAAACTACAGATTGACTTTTTAATCTTCCAGCATACTTTTCTGCCTTGAATCCTTTGTATTCGAGCTAAATGTATTTTAAACCCAGGTGATTAGTAGACATCTGCACTTTAAGGCTGAATAAACAAGTAGTCTTACTTCCGGAAAATTTCACTCAGGTACCCTTAACCTGGGTTCAACATCTTGTATTTGCATGTCTTCCAGAAAGGCACCTGGGCTTGAGATAAAGGATTCACCTCTTCATGGGGTAGTTTCTGCAAATAATTAATCATTATCTTAAAACATTGTGCCTTATTTCTCATTTGAATTTTTCCAGATTTAACTCCCAGATATTGACTCATGCTTGGCTTCTGCTTGATTAAAGTACATAATGAAACAGTATTCAATCTTCTCTTTGACAAGCTAAACATATGGAGCTCTTCAAGTCTCTCGCTTGATGCTCTTCCTGAACCGAGTCAGGGAGACAAATTCTGTTGCACTCAATGTGGTACAGGGGAGACAATGGGAGTGTGTTTTGCACAGAAACGTTGTGTTTCGTCAGGGCTTGGGAGAACAAAAAAGAGGAGGGGAAGGGAGACTACACAAGGCAGGAGACAGCTTCTTGGGCAAGCTGCAAAGAAAATAATCTGGGGATGAAACCAGGACCGTGCCAGAGCTCTATAGTTACTTACCTGATGTTCTGGAAAAGTGGCATGGGGCAGCGGCTGCCTACAACATACCTAGTCCCTAGCTCTCTGCGTCAGCTGAGGTTGTGACCCTAGCAGGTCCAGAAACCCACCTGGCAGGGACAGGATCCAGATTTCTCTACAAACTTGACCAGCTAAGCAGACAAAAGCATTTACTTTTCATTGTAATGTGCTTTAGGTAGGATAAAAAGACTGTGCTAAGGAGAAAAAGAAAGGAGTTTTTACTTCATTCTCTTGAAAGGAATGTTTTGTCAGTCATGTACCAAAAAGTATAAAACCCATCTGGAAGTGTACTAAACCTCTACCTGTACTTTCATAGCAAAACAGTTTAATTTTAAAAAACCCAGTAAGCTGAAAATGTTATCTCATTTCTATATATGTTGGCATTTTTCATCTACTTGTGTATTTTGCTGCAGATTATTTTAATATATATTTGGGGTTTATATTGTGCTTAAACAGGTAAAGTTATTACTTATTTTTAGCTTTTAAATTATTGTATAGAAAACACAAGATTAAGGACAAGATTCATGTGTGGCACATATGCAGTTCTGAAAGATGATTATTAAAGATTGCTCCAAAGAAAGCATATTAGGGTGAACAAGCCCAAGTTACAGGTTTAAGATTACAATGTTAAACTTCTAAATACCACATTGCCTCATCTGAAATAGCTTGTGTGTGGTTAGTTCCGTGTCCTTGTAGAATTTTAAAGCAAAACCAAAAATGAGCTTGGTGAGCCTAGAAAAATACCTTGAAGCATATGAGATTTTTCCAGGCTGGGCCAACATGTTTTTTCTGGGTTGTATAGCAAGTCAGCTGCACAATATGAAATGTATAAATGCATGGAAAATCATAAATATTGCCAAAAATGTGTGATGTGATAATCTATCCCTCTTGACAGTTGTGAATGCTTCCTATGTCTTGTGTATTCTTAAAGCGGAGTTTGATATATTTGTTGTAAACCCAACGATTTGGAGCTGGAGAGGTAAAGAGCTCTTTACTCGCATCCATAGGTAAAAAGGGAAAGAACAAGTGTAGGACTGCTTTTTATCTAACTGTAAGCACAAAGATGCTTCAGAGAGGAAAAATCTCTTGCTATCATGCAGCAGTAAACGGGATAATGTGCAGCTCCCATTTCCATAGAGCTGCTAGCCCGGGTTTCTTCTGCTGCATAGTACAACTTGTGCTCAACATACGGTCACCTACAGTAGGTGAGCCAACGTTACGGTTTGCCACCTCCAAGAACACCGCTTTGCATCCTTCTCCCTCCTCCTCTAGTCATGCTCCTCCCACTCCTGCCTGCATGGTCCTGACACTTCCTTTGTGCCCTTCAGCCACTACCATGAATAAAGTCAGCTCCTTCAGTCAAGAAACAACTACAGCTTTCTTTCTTTTTAATAGGTTATTTTTCTGCCTGGCCAGTGAACTGCACCATGTGTCCAACGAACCCTGGAGTTGATGCATGCCTTGTTATGAGGCTGGGCTCCCAGCTCCCCTTCCCAAGGGAGCATCTGTTCCTTGCTGCCCCCTAACACTACAGCCCAAAAACTCAAGGAGTAACAGGGCAATGCCTGCTGGGCCTGCAGTCTGCCATAGGATGTGGCAGTAGTTTCTTAAGGATTTTAGAAAAGCACTGGTACTTTCTCCTAGGGAGGCTGCTCCACCACAGGCTTTCCATGTTGGGTATCAAGTAAGATTCATCAGAGCAGGCTTGGCCTTGGGGTCTCAGATAACAGCACAGTAACTAAGTTTTAAAGGACCTGGCTGAGATCCCACTCAGATCTCAGACTGTAAATCTTGCAGCCAGGAGCTCCAAGGAGAAAAGCGTCTTTTGCTTCCCTAGCTGGTGAATGAAAGGAAAGCCTGAATGTGGAGACTTCACGCAGGCAAACTGCAGCAGACTGCAGGCCACTTGGGAAATCATCACAGCTAGAAGTGAGATCTCAATGGACTACAGTGGCATCCAAAAACCTTCTGGGATGGAGAAGTTTCTTTCTAAGCAATGGGAAGCTCATGCAGACTTCCTACACACACTGAGCACTAAGGGAACTGGCCTCTGGGAAGGTGGACACGAGTAGCAAAGGGCCTGCTGGGCATTGACGTGTGAAAGTTGGCAACGCGTATATGGATGATGCACAGAAGTTGCATTCACGCGTTGGGCACCCACACATGGCAAGTGTGAAATTAAGTTAACAGACTGCTGCTAAAGGTGGTCCAGAGAAACCTGTTATTCATTCATAGAGTGGCTATACTTTTCCAAGCTGATGCTGTGGTCCATTTTCTCCTCTCTTAAAAGCTTTTTCCCTTGCTTCATGCTCAGGCTTGTGAGAAGGGAAGAGCTTATTCTGGACACAGCAGAAGGAGTATCTTCTGCCTGCAATGTACACCTGCAAGTATGACTTGTTCTTAGGAAGGACCTTCATGTCTTACATGATCAGGTACTACTTCCCACAATTTGCTGCACAGTTGTGTGCTCCAAGGCATGTGGGACCTTAGAGATGCTCTTCACATTTATGAACTTCATTTGCATTACCGTATGCTGAGTTCAGCACGAGTTTAATAGATTCTTTATTGTTGGGGATTTTTGATACCAGATCAAACAGATGTCTGTTGGGTGTAGAGACTCATGCCCTCAGGCAAATAGTAGACCAATGATTCCAAAGGAATCATCCAGCCTTTGTTTCTGCTTTTCTTTGCTGACTTCTAAGAGAGTAAAACATGGAGGAAAATGGTGGTAGTATTAAATTCTGCCCACTAAATGTTTGATACAGTGCTTTACACACCTTTCACAATGTTTCAGGACTGGTGGATACTCTATTACTGCTACCTAAAGAAATCTAGAATTACTTCATTATTTCAGGCTACTTTTTTGTAATACATCATGTATTACATTGGAATAAAACTGAACGCATGTATACCAAATATCAGAAATCAGACTGTTGGCACTGACTCAGGCAGTTCTCAGTAATAAATGACTATTAGGATGAAAGTTTGTGATTTCATGCTTTGGTATGGTGTTCGCTCTCTCTCCTAGTTCATTGAGAAACCTAGAAAATCCCTCCTACTCAATTTTCATTTTCTCCCTTTTCTCTCCCCTTACTAATGTGGCACCTTAAAAAGTCCTGAAATCTAGAAAGCAGAAAAAACATAATACCAAATTTTAAATTGTTCATACAAACCCTTTTAGAATGTTTTGTGTATCCAAAGGCATGTATAATTTGCAGTCTTTTGACTAGTGTTCAAAGGCTGGCCCTGCTTCCTTTGGCCTGGACTTGAAAAGATGCAGTCTGACCACAGTAACTATGTTATTGGAACTAAACAGGACACCTCAAGTCCCTTATATCTCTTACTGTTGAAGTCAGTGGATGGCAAAAAGGCTTTGTTTTCAGTTGCAAGAGAGGTGACAGACAGTTGTCTTCCATGCAAATCAGTTAAAGAAGGCCTCCTCAAAAAACCCAGTATTGGGTATCAAAAGACCAGGTGATAAATTCATCCCCACCAACATGACTATTAAAGCAAAAATGTACAATGCTCCTTTGGATATGACATATGTGTAGTCATTAAATTCAACAGCTCAGACACCTTCTCCCAGTGCTAGCTCTGCTCTGTTCCAGTTGGCTCCTTGACTATGGTTTTGCAATACACCAGATATTTCATTTACAGCACAGAGGTGTATGTCTGAACATATTTGCAAGCCAGGAGGGGATTTTGGCGAGAGAGATTTTTTTTTTGGAACAGAGAGTCAGAAAAAGCCTGTGTGGAGCTGGCAGCGGTGGCTTGGTATGGGTTAAGGCGCCAATTCAGCTGTGCTCAGCCTCTGATGGGTGGCAGGCAAGTGCTTTGCTGAGTGGGTTCCTGGGTCACCTCTGAAGTTAATCCTGCCTGTAAAGAGACTGAGTATCACCCATGCAGATTTGGCATGTGCATGCAAGCTGGTAAATGTATTAAACAAAGCACCTGATCAAAGTGGAAGTGCCAGCATGAGAAAGGACTGTGTTATTCAGAAACAATTTTTGTAGCTATCCTGGATATTTCTGGTTTGGGTTTTTGGTTTGGTTTGGTTTTTCCATAAACATTATAGGAAGTGAGAGAAGAGGATATTGTCTTTTTTACTGATGTTAAATTCAGCTTGTGGATGAAAAGCTGGACCAGGTTTCAGCTTTCACAGCAGGTTTGAGAAGTCTGTATCCCATGCTATTAAAAGTGACGGAATCTTGGAAGTTTATCTCAATTTTACATACATTTGAATAACGCAGAAATTTAACTCAAGTTACAATAAAAATTTAAAGTGATTTTTGGTTTTGCGAGTAGTTCTGTTTATAAAGTCTCTTCCAGGCAGATTACACATGCATTCAGGGAGCAGTTTGAGTTGTTCAACTGTCATTTGGTAAGTATTCTGAAAGAGACTGTCCTCCCTTTGTTGCCTGGATAATAATTTATTTCCAGTGCAGACAAGCCTCAGCTGAGGCTGTATGGGTATATTCACAAGTAGAGCAGTAGTATTTGAGACCATTCAGATCTAGATTTTTATCCTTTCTCATATAGAGAACCATGTTCTGGATTGAGATCTCAAGCAATTCAGAACTGCTGAGGTGCCCATATTATGGTTTGGGTTTGGGCTGAAATTCAGTTTTTGCAGGAGCAATAAGTGAACTAAAGCACGAAAGTGAATCACTTGCCAAAATCAACTTAAGATCAGCCATTATTAACTCCTCCAGTGAACAGAGCCAAAAAAAAAGATAATTTAAACTACCACTAATTTCCCCTTTCTTTTCTCCATCGCGTTCCAATATTATTCTCTTACAATCTCTCTGAACTTATAGATGACTCAAAAATAACATTTGGTAAGCACATTCATATGCTTTTCGTCAATACTGTGTTTTGAAACATGGTGAAGAGTTGTGTTGCATGAAAAATGTTTCTCTCTAAACATCATTTTCTAATGGACTTTTTATGTCCCATAAAATGTGCTAATTTTTACTTGTCCTCTGCTGTCAGCAAAACGAACCATTATTTCTTTCTGCAGAACCAAACTCCAAACAAGAATGTCTGGAATATCAAGAGTAATGACTTCTGAAGTCCCTTCTGGCCCCAGCTTCTATTGAAAAATAATTGGATGAATTGGTGATGCTTACATTTCATCTAGCCTGCCACTGTGAGTAATTCCATGGTGTCTTCTTGGCCAAAGCTCAGCCATTTAAGCACTTGGTGAAAATCTGTTTAGATGGACTCAGTGTAGGAATATGTCAGACAGCAGCAGAGTAAGAATGAAAGCTCTTTGGAATAGCATTGCGTATGTTGTCAGAGCACCTAATGCTGTGCAAATGGCATCCTGATTGTGACTTCAAGTTTCTGCTGGAGTGTAGATAATAAACGAGGAGGATGATAACCGTAAAAGTAAAGCTGGCCTGGATACAAATTGTAATGTGATGGGCAAGGGAATTCAGATGGTGGAATAGGCCCTTGTTATCAAGGTACCATGTGATGTCAGTGGAGCTATGATTTACCCAAAGAGCTGCCTCTTTGCCTTGCCAAGAAATCATTATATGGGCTGTCACCTCTCTGAATGGATTAATGAACCAGAACAAAACAGATGCTGGCTTGGCAGTGCTCTTACTGAGTTCACAATTTGCTACAAATTTTTAATAGGAAACAATTAATAGAATTTTTCTTCCATTCTAAAATATGTGTGTGCTTTTACGTCTTTTGGCTCATTTGTTTTCCAGTGACTTCTCCTGTTCCTTTTCCTGCCTTACTGTTGATGGGTTTTGAAAAGGTTTTTCAGATGTTCCCAGACTTTTAGATCAGCAAAGGAGAACTGCAAGACAGATGTACCATAGAGGGAGGAATGTTGAGGTAAGACCACAAAGTGGGGCTGGCTGGTGCTGCAAGGTGGGGACTCTGATGGGGTCCCTGGTAAGGTCTTTGATGTGGTTGCTGCCCCAAGTCACTTTGCACAGTCAACTCTTGTGCTGATTTCTCACAAGTCTTAGGACTGCAGGCTGCAACCTGGGAGGGAGAGATGGAATCATAAACAAGGAGAGAAAATGCAGATATTTTACCAAAGCTAGCACTGAAGCAGCAGTTCCCAGACCTCCTCACTGCATAATGAAGTGAGAGGCTGAAATTTAGGAGGAGGTGGCCTCTTCCTCCTGCTATTTGGGAGGTGAAAGTGAAGAACAAAGTGCCAAGTGGAACCTGCTTATTGACTCCTCTTGTCTTCCTGAGCAGGTGCTTATTTCCATGTGAATAGCTGCATTTGAGTAAATAAAATTTTGGGTGGCTCCAATTTGTTTATTTTTTAACAAAGCCTTCTGTAATGAAGTATCTCATGGTGACATGTATATCTGTCAGCCAGTGAACTTGCCTGTTAAGGGCTGTGAGGCATGAAGCTTTGTCTGTTCATGCCTAAGGTGTGCATGCATGGGCTGACAGGCACAGACTGTGGTATGTGCTATTGCTTATTCAGGGCAGCCTGAAAAGGTGGTGTCTTGACTTCACCCTGGCAGTGGGATAGCTGCTGAGAGGGAAGCAGGAGGATCGGAAAGGATAAGTGTCATCTGAAGTAAAACATTCTCAGACAGCCCCATGACTTCATATGAACTTGTAACACACCGAGTCATTATTTTGGACAGAGACACAGCCAAGGCAAAGTTGTGGTCTAAACTCTAGACACAACTCCAATACATGCAACTAGATACATGAACTTTTCTCTCTACCCAAATAAATGAATACATAAAACCAAAACACACACAAAAATTGTTGTGTTTTTGTGTGTGTTCAGACTAGTTCAGACTGGTTGATGCAGGAACTAGAAAGATCCCAGGCCACTTTACAGTGGTCTTCATCATATACATGGATTCAAAAAATCTTTCTGTTTTGATAACGAGGAACTTACTCCTAACACTGAGGAGTCCCATATTCCGTGTGACTTCAAGTGCAACTACAGTACTTAATGGGTGCTGTCTTTCGGTAATATATTGGATGCTGACTGCCAGAGGCTCTGCCCTCTCTTCATAAAGCATCTCTCATTTCCTTCACTCACTTGCAAAAATGCTTCATGGAAAAGGCTTTTTCCCTGTGCGTGGTCTATGGAAACCTTTCAGATACTAATCTGGGAAGTAGCATGGGATCTTCCTGAAATCTTATGAGTGTATGGGTTTCTGCAAGGGTATGAGGGACTGGGAACAGTCTTTTCATCAGGAGGGAACAAGACCTTTATCAAAACAGAGTGGCTACTATGACCTGACCTGCTTGGTGCTGAAGAGTTTTCCTCCCAGAGGAGGAGACAGTCCCACTGTAAGAAGACAGGGTGTAGAAGAACATACGGAGGTTGCAGTCAGGTGGCTAAAGCTGCTGTTTACTCTTCGTGAGAACTGTAAAGAAATAGGGCAGTGTCTCTTGGCATGGAATGAATAAGGAAGCTGAAAATGTGATTTTGGAGTGGGGAAAGAGCTTGCAACAACGATGTTGTAAAAACAACTCCCTTAAAATGTATCCTGGTGAAGATCAGTTCTGCTTTTTGTGAAACTAGAGAGAGCTGCTCTTACAAAAACAAGTGCTTGTTGAGGTTGCTGTTGTATGGAATTGGCGTGTGATGTTTTTCTAGCAGCCTCTTTTCACTGTCATCAGAGTGCAATTTCTCTAGAGTTGCTGTGGGATGCAACAGATTTCTTGGAAAAGAAAGCTGTGTTGACACCCACAGGCTAGTAATGTTTTCACAAGAAGGAACATGACTTTACATTTGACTCTCTTGAAAAGAGATTAGCAACACTGTGATTTATAAGAATTGCCAGGGTTTGAGGTTGTTTTTTCCCCCTCTCTCTGAATCTAAGCTTCAGCAGGTAGGTGTTAAGTGAGTGAAGTATTTCTGGCAAGATTTATGTGCCCATACAGTAGAATGGGAGTGAAATCTGACAGTCTAAAGGAGGGGGAGCAACTGACAAATAGAAGGGGTGGAAAAGGCATATTGGCTTGGATTTTTTCTTTCCTGTTCCTTTGCAGTCAAAACCCGTTGAGACTCTCCACTCTTGGGTTGAAAATTTCATTTTACAGACATTTCCCCTCCCTGTCCTTTTGTTCTAGCAGTAAACATTGGTCCACAGCATGTGTGTGGAAAGCAGACATAGCCAAGGCTAAACCTCCTTGAGAGAGAGTCTCTTCTGGAAATAGATGACAAGCATTTTCCTTAGAAATGAGATCTCTTCAGTTATGAAGTTCTCTTAGAAGAAAGAAGCCCTTTCTCACTATTGAGTCTCACAGTTAAGTAAACAGCGCTAAAAGAAAATGTGTCCTCAGGCAGTAGGGTATTCCATCCTGAATAGCAACCAAAGCCTTTGCTTTCCAGAAAGATGTATACCATCCTGTTTGGTTATTTTGATTAAATGGGTACTGGATAGCACGCAATTGCTCTTGTAGGAGCACGGTGGTTAACAGGTCCAGGGCTTCTTGGATATTAGATGGGAAGCAACCTATAGTTTATAAGATGCCCAGAAGCTCAACACTTGATGAATAAATAGGAGATTACAAAACAAAAACGAATGGGAATTGTTCCATTAGCCTTCTGTGATCCCTACTGAGCAATTCTATAGGAATACAAAATAGGGATATAAGTCAGATGATAACGG